>NC_080670.1:115799900-115840346 GCF_030247195.1 Topomyia yanbarensis
ATCGGCTGCTATTGAATTTTGGATCGATCGGAATTCTGGTTCCGGAATTACTGGGTTTCAGAGTGCGGCCACACAGAAATTTCGCATAAAAACTATAGGAAAAATTAAAAATAGAATTTTTATTTTTGATGCTAACTGTATTCAAGGTGCATAAAACGTCGAGATTTGATGCAAACACGAAAAAAATTTGACGAAGATTCACGTTTTTGGATTTTGCACATTTTTGCCTTTCTCATATAGAAAGGTTATGCAATCACTCTGAAAAACGTCAACCCAATCCCGGCCCGGAGGGCCGAGTGTCATATCCCATTCGACTCAGTTCGTCGAGATCGGAAAAAGTCTGTATGTGTGTGTGTATGTGTGTATGTATGTGTGTGTATGTGTGTGTATGTGTGTGTGTATGTATGTGCGTATGTGTCAAATAATGTCACTCATTTTTCTCAGAGATGGCTGGACCGATTTGCCCAAACTTAGTCTCAAATGAAAGGTGCAACCTTCCCATCGGCTGCTATTGAATTTTGGATCGATCGGAATTCTGGTTCCGGAATTACGGGTTTCAGAGTGCGGCCACACAGAAATTTCGCATAAAAACTATAGGAAAAATTAAAAATAGAATTTTTATTTTTGATGCTAAATGTATTCAAGGTGCATAAAACGTCGAGATTTGATGCAAACACGAAAAAAATTTGACGAAGATTCACGTTTTTGGATTTTGCACATTTTTGCCTTTCTCATATAGAAAGGTTATGCAATCACTCTGAAAAACTTCAACCTAATCCCGGCCCGGAGGGCCGAGTGTCATATCCCATTCGACTCAGTTCGTCGAGATCGGAAAAAGTCTGTATGTGTGTGTGTATGTATGTGTGTGTATGTGTGTGTATGTGTGTGTGTATGTATGTGCGTATGTGTCAAATAATGTCACTCATTTTTCTCAGAGATGGCTGGACCGATTTGCCCAAACTTAGTCTCAAATGAAAGGTGCAACCTTCCCATCGGCTGCTATTGAATTTTGGATCGATCGGAATTCTGGTTCCGGAATTACGGGTTTCAGAGTGCGGCCACACAGAAATTTCGCATAAAAACTATAGGAAAAATTAAAAATAGAATTTTTATTTTTGATGCTAAATGTATTCAAGGTGCATAAAACGTCGAGATTTGATGCAAACACGAAAAAAATTTGACGAAGATTCACGTTTTTGGATTTTGCACATTTTTGCCTTTCTCATATAGAAAGGTTATGCAATCACTCTGAAAAACTTCAACCTAATCCCGGCCCGGAGGGCCGAGTGTCATATCCCATTCGACTCAGTTCGTCGAGATCGGAAAAAGTCTGTATGTGTGTGTGTATGTGTGTATGTATGTGTGTGTATGTGTGTGTATGTGTGTGTGTATGTATGTGCGTATGTGTCAAATAATGTCACTCATTTTTCTCAGAGATGGCTGGACCGATTTGCCCAAACTTAGTCTCAAATGAAAGGTGCAACCTTCCCATCAGCTGCTATTGAATTTTGGATCGATCGGAATTCTGGTTCCGGAATTACGGGTTTCAGAGTGCGGCCACACAGAAATTTCGCATAAAAACTATAGGAAAAATTAAAAATAGAATTTTTATTTTTGATGCTAAATGTATTCAAGGTGCATAAAACGTCGAGATTTGATGCAAACACGAAAAAAATTTGACGACGATTCACGTTTTTGGATTTTGCACATTTTTGCCTTTCTCATATAGAAAGGTTATGCAATCACTCTGAAAACGCCAACGTAATCCCGGCCCGGAGGGCCGAGTGTCATATCCCATTCGACTCAGTTCGTCGAGATCGAAAAAAGTCTGTATGTGTGTGTGTATGTGTGTGTGTGTATGTGTGTGTGTATGTATGTGCGTATGTGTCAAATAATGTCACTCATTTTTCTCAGAGAACTTAGTCTCAAATGAAAGGTGCAACCTTCCCATCGGCTGCTATTGAATTTTGGATCGATCGGAATTCTGGTTCCGGAATTACGGGTTTCAGAGTGCGGCCACACAGAAATTTCGCATAAAAACTATAGGAAAAATTAAAAATAGAATTTTTATTTTTGATGCTAACTGTATTCAAGGTGCATAAAACGTCGAGATTTGATGCAAACACGAAAAAAATTTGACGAAGATTCACGTTTTTGGATTTTGCACATTTTTGCCTTTCTCATATAGAAAGGTTATGCAATCACTCTGAAAAACGTCAACCTAATCCCGGCCCGGAGGGCCGAGTGTCATATCCCATTCGACTCAGTTCGTCGAGATCGGAAAAAGTCTGTATGTGTGTGTGTATGTGTGTATGTATGTGTGTGTATGTGTGTGTGTGTGTATGTGTGTGTATGTGTGTATGTATGTATGTGCGTATGTGTCACATAATGTCACTCATTTTTCTCAGAGATGGCTGGACCGATTTGCCCAAACTTACTCTCAAATGAAAGGTGCAACCTTCCCATCGGCTGCTATTGAATTTTGGATCGATCGGAATTCTGGTTCCGGAATTACGGGTTTCAGAGTGCGGCCACACAGAAATTTCGCATAAAAACTATAGGAAAAATTAAAAATAGAATTTTTATTTTTGATGCTAAATGTATTCAAGGTGCCTAAAACGTCGAGATTTGATGCAAACACGAAAAAAGTTTGACGAAGATTCACGTTTTTGGATTTTGCACATTTTTGCCTTTCTCATATAGAAAGGTTATGCAATCACTCTGAAAAACGTCAACGTAATCCCGGCCCGGAGGGCCGAGTGTCATATCCCATTCGACTCAGTTCGTCGAGATCGGAAAAAGTCTGTATGTGTGTGTGTGTATGTGTGTATGTATGTGTGTGTTTATGTGTGTGTATGTGTGTGTATGTGTGTGTATGTGTGTGTGTATGTATGTGCGTATGTGTCAAATAATGTCACTCATTTTTCTCAGAGATGGCTGGACCGATTTGCCCAAACTTAATCTCAAATGAAAGGTGCAACCTTCCCATCGGCTGCTATTGAATTTTGGATCGATCGGAATTCTGGTTCCGGAATTACGGGTTTCAGAGTGCGGCCACACAGAAATTTCGCATAAAAACTATAGGAAAAATTAAAAATAGAATTTTTATTTTTGATGCTAAATGTATTCAAGGTGCATAAAACGTCGAGATTTGATGCAAACACGAAAAAAATTTGACGAAGATTCACGTTTTTGGATTTTGCACATTTTTGCCTTTCTCATATAGAAAGGTTATGCAATCACTCTGAAAAACGTCAACCTAATCCCGGCCCGGAGGGCCGAGTGTCATATCCCATTCGACTCAGTTCGTCGAGATCGGAAAAAGTCTGTATGTGTGTGTGTATGTGTGTATGTATGTGTGTGTGTATGTGTGTGTATGTGTGTGTATGTGTGTGTGTATGTATGTGCGTATGTGTCAAATAATGTCACTCATTTTTCTCAGAGATGGCTGGACCGATTTGCCCAAACTTAGTCTCAAATGAAAGGTGCAACCTTCCCATCGGCTGCTATTGAATTTTGGATCGATCGGAATTCTGGTTCCGGAATTACGGGTTTCAGAGTGCGGCCACACAGAAATTTCGCATAAAAACTATAGGAAAAATTAAAAATAGAATTTTTATTTTTGATGCTAAATGTATTCAAGGTGCATAAAACGTCGAGATTTGATGCAAACACGAAAAAAAATTGACGAAGATTCACGTTTTTGGATTTTGCACATTTTTGCCTTTCTCATATAGAAAGGTTATGCAATCACAATGTATGTGTGTGTGTATGTGTGTATGTATGTGTGTGTGTATGTGTGTGTGTATGTGTGTGTGTATGTGTCGTCGAGATTTGATGCAAACACGAAAAAAATTTGACGAAGATTCACGTTTTTGGATTTTGCACATTTTTGCCTTTCTCATATAGAAAGGTTATGCAATCACTCTGAAAAACGTCAACCTAATCCCGGCCCGGAGGGCCGAGTGTCATATCCCATTCGACTCAGTTCGTCGAGATCGGAAAAAGTCTGTATGTGTGTGTATGTGTGTATGTATGTGTGTATGTGTGTGTATGTGTGTGTGTATGTATGTGCGTATGTGTCAAATAATGTCACTCATTTTTCTCAGAGATGGCTGGACCGATTTGCCCAAACTTAGTCTCAAATGAAAGGTGCAACCTTCCCATCGGCTGTTATTGAATTTTGGATCGATCGGAATTCTGGTTCCGGAATTACGGGTTTCAGAGTGCGGCCACACAGAAATTTCGCATAAAAACTATAGGAAAAATTAAAAATAGAATTTTTATTTTTGATGCTAAATGTATTCAAGGTGCATAAAACGTCGAGATTTGATGCAAACACGAAAAAAAATTGACGAAGATTCACGTTTTTGGATTTTGCACATTTTTGCCTTTCTCATATAGAAAGGTTATGCAATCACAATGTATGTGTGTGTGTATGTGTGTATGTATGTGTGTGTGTATGTGTGTGTGTATGTGTGTGTGTATGTGTCGTCGAGATTTGATGCAAACACGAAAAAAATTTGACGAAGATTCACGTTTTTGGATTTTGCACATTTTTGCCTTTCTCATATAGAAAGGTTATGCAATCACTCTGAAAAACGTCAACCTAATCCCGGCCCGGAGGGCCGAGTGTCATATCCCATTCGACTCAGTTCGTCGAGATCGGAAAAAGTCTGTATGTGTGTGTGTATGTATGTGTGTGTATGTGTGTGTATGTGTGTGTGTATGTATGTGCGTATGTGTCAAATAATGTCACTCATTTTTCTCAGAGATGGCTGGACCGATTTGCCCAAACTTAGTCTCAAATGAAAGGTGCAACCTTCCCATCGGCTGCTATTGAATTTTGGATCGATCGGAATTCTGGTTCCGGAATTACGGGTTTCAGAGTGCGGCCACACAGAAATTTCGCATAAAAACTATAGGAAAAATTAAAAATAGAATTTTTATTTTTGATGCTAAATGTATTCAAGGTGCATAAAACGTCGAGATTTGATGCAAACACGAAAAAAATTTGACGAAGATTCACGTTTTTGGATTTTGCACATTTTTGCCTTTCTCATATAGAAAGGTTATGCAATCACTCTGAAAAACGTCAACCTAATCCCGGCCAAATTTTTTTTTCAACTCGCATAAGGTTTCTGGATTTTAACAGGGGCGTAGTTGATGGTTTACGGAGAGGGGTTACACCCCCCCCCCTCTACTGTTCACTCCCCTCCTTTAAAAATCTCCTTAAATCACCCCTCAGACCACCACCTCATACCCCTCCCTTTCAACCCCATCATCTTTAAACCACCACTATATTACAAAGCATACCAATTTAAGCTGGGGAGTCGTTCATTCATGGGACTTTCGCCCTCCTCACATACCCATCCCCGCATGACAAAATGAGTTAGCAAGCAGATAACATTGATCTAATGCTGATTAGGCTAATGGAGTATGATATTTTTTTGTTTCAAGTGTTTCACCGTCGACACGTAGCTCATCAAGTTCGTGGCTGGCATGCCATTGTGTATAAGTGCAAAGTGTACTAAGAATGTAATGGACATTTCCACAATTATGTTGAACATAAAAAGCCTCCGTGCCGTAGTTTAGAGAAATGAGAAAGGCACAATTGCACCGCTAGGTGGATTAAAACAGGTTTTTATTTATTTATTTATTTACTGGTCTTCGAGTTACTCGTACAGACAGTTCCTTAATTAATATTAATTCTATGTTTAAATGTAGTCTTAGTAATGCTAAAATCATATTTGTCAGCTACATTATTAAAATTTTGACAGCATACATTGAACGGATTGTTTTGAGAAAAAAGAGTACGATACATCGGCAATCGAAAGAAATCAGTTCGTCTGGTGGGTCTAGGCGGTACGTTGAATCGCAGCTGGTTCAGCAACTCCGGGCTATCTGTATTGTTGCCCAGAAGATCAAACACGAAGAGCCGTTGCAGCATTATCCTCCGAGTTGCAAGAGTCGGCAAACGTAGAAGATTGCATCGATGTTCATAGGGCGGTAGACGAATATGATCAGTCCAAGGTAGTAACCGCAGAGCGTAACGAACAAAGTGACGCTGAATTCGTTCGACGCGGTTGATTTGTACAGCATGATAGGGTGCCCACACAAGTACACCGTACTCGTGAGCAATCCAGATACAGCGTCACGAATTTCCTCTGACTGGTGAGCACATTTGAGGTGGAAAGATAATTTACAAAAGCCGTTGCAAACTATTTCGTCGGCCTTGTCAAGACTGCGAGTACAAGCACAACAAACAGGCTCCATTGCTTTTTTTCCGTACGATCTCAACACAAAGCGAATGCGGTGCAGTTTTTTGGAGATTTTCCGATATAATTTGACAAACAGCGTTGAACTCCGAGTCACACCGATGCAGTGATGAAAAATACATCAGATATGTAGTAATCCACAACGAATAAATCCGAAAAAAACGATAAAAACACAATATTAGCACAGAGAGATAAAAACAACTAACCGACTAGTCTAACCTTGTTGCCAGAAATTAGTAAAGTATTTGCAAAAGTAAGAGCTACAAAATTGCTGAAGGCATCATTTCGATATAATCACTTCCAAGAAAATTTGTGAAAATATCTCACTCATAGGGGTATTAATCAGCAAAAGCACAATACCAAAAGAAAGGGCATATTGCCTCCATTAAATTCTCCGGAGATACTATTGACCTAAAATAAGCCATTTTGGCGTTAATAATAGATTACATGTTTATGGTCATATTTCTGGCAATGGGAAATGATAAAAATCTTTCGTCCGCATTTAATGTTAAATATCTCTTTTGATAATAGTCCTATTTCAACAATCATATAAAGTGTTTATCTATGTTGTCTATTTCGGCAGATAATTTTAAAAAACTGCAAAAAAGCCATTTTTACACATTCAAACATTCATATCTTGGAAACTAAACATCAGCATCAAAAGCAAATTAATAGCGTTCTTACTGTTTGATAGGTCTTTCATTTAAAATTGGTTTGGATAAGATCGGTTCAGCCATTGCTGAGAAACACGAATGAGAATTTGTCCGTTACATACACACACACACACACAGACATTGTCCCAAATCGTCGAGCTGAGTCGATAAGTATAGAAGACTCGGCCCTCCGGGCAAAAAAGACAGTAGCCATTTGAGCTGCCACCTTGTGACTCTAATCAGCGTGTCCTTAACGTAGCGTGTCGGTTTTATCCTAACCAAAAAGTGTCGGTTTTACCCCAACAGCGATCATTTTATTTAAAAAGCGATTGAAAATATTGAATTTCTCAAACTCGTCTTCAATGCACCCAGTTGATCAAAGGAATTACCGATAATAATAGGTACTGAAACATGTGATTTGAAAAGCTTTTGTTCTGTTAAAACCTTAAAATCTATCAAGAAAATTTTACATCCAGACGAGTATGAACGCTGCTGTCGTATGTTTTGTATGTTATGTAGCATTTTTTGACATTCGGCGAACTAACGTAAATCCAATTTATCTTCAAATGCTATACATAATCGTATTAATAATAAAGTGTCATTATGAAATGAACAAAAATTTAATTTCTAGGGAAAGTTGAGAGGTGTCGGTTTTACACACAGTGTCGGTTTTTCCCACAATTCCCCTAATACGAATTTGAACGTCAACCATATATTTCATTGCACGGCTCACAGAAAGGAGGCTTACCAGGTATCTGCTACGCCGCCATGATTTCTATGCCAACATCTAAAACGTCGCGTTAGGGTCGATCCACAATAAGCAGAATCGATTTCATTCGACACAATTTTGTGATAGTCGATTTCGTTTAATTTGGTGGTGCACCATGGTGTAAAGTTTTTGTTATTCACCGACATGTCCAAAACAACACATTTCTTCAATTAGCTATCCAATATTTTCGCTTTTTAACAAATGTCTAAAAATTGAGTCATGCCGTACGGTATCTGGCAAGTGAAAATCGAGCTTCTAGCAAAACAAGCAGAACCATTTGAACTGTCACGGGGGCCCATAATTTGTGTGCCCGCTGAGATGTTGACTTATGTCAGTTCAATACAAATGGGATAGGGGTACCATATACGTGAGGCTTACTATTCCGCGAATTGACAGTTTTCGGTGACGTCAGAGAAATCGTTGAGATAAACAAACGGATTTCTCGAAAGTTGTTAATTGACAATATTCGAGCTCTTACGGTGGAAAAAATAGTGCGCAATGGATTTTTGACGTAAATTACGCCATAATTACAGTAGACACAATGGATAATCAGTGCATCTATGTGATTATTAGCGTAAATCGGGAATTTGGATGCATGCCATAGAAAACATATCCCACCGTAATTTTCTGATCATAGCAAAGGTTTTGGACATCCGCATAGCTTCCTTGTGATTTACCAGGTGCCGATCATTCGTTAGCAGCAAACAATATATGAATATCATGTAATTGTTTTCGCCGACGATTTCTATGACGCGCTGTTTACACTCTAACGAGCTACCCTAGTATATGTAAGCCGTGATTTCATTGTATCAAACTAGACTCATTGCTCTCCCATATATTTCAAGCTCAATCATATTCAGTTTGCGACTATATCAATTGAACCATGTTATTTAAGTATTTAGATGGTTGTTCGATACATTTGTGCAGCTTCATAGATAGAAAATCAAAATACAGTAGTTTCGATTATATCACGCCGTTATTTATATAAAGGTGGATGAATACATGTATAAATCAATATAGAGGTACATGTATATATAGTCATTCAAATATATACGCACTGATTTACATTTGCATACTTTGATACGTGCATATACATATGTATATTCACAGATACATGCATACATATATGAATATATAAGCGTGATATAATCGAAACATTACTGTATTCTTGTGTTACATAACTAATAACTAGTATAACCAGTTCGTTTCAATCCAAAGCATAAGTATATAAAGCTATTGAGCAACGCACAAATCTCACCTTTTCCTATGCAAGCCAACGCGTATATTAAAGAGGTATATGTGACTCGATGGCTGTTGGTACGGTAAAGTTTGTTTTCTGCTATAACTCATAACACTTTTCATAGTTCGAAAAAAAAAAATTCCATAACACAGTTTCAATATAGGATATCATTTTAGTGGTTAAGCAAAATATAACGTTCAAGTTGGCCGATATAACAGTTGCGTAGCTTTGCAATTTGTACTGTGTTCAATGGAATCCTGTGGTAAGGAGGTACATCAAAAACGCGTGATACGCTACATTAGCAAATCTACGTGCTTAGCGTATTAAATCTAGCCGAATACTACTTGTACGGGACAGGTAAACTAACAGACGAGTTTCGCTGTTGCAGTGTTTGTATTGTGGAGCTCCCCACCATATACCTAAAGCAGAGAAGCAGAGAAGAGAAGGGCCACTCGAAATAAAAACTTCTCACAATTCTTTTTAAAATCACTAGCGGCACGTGGTGTCGAAGCCCTGCAAAATACACTGTTAATCAATACATTAGTTCAAAATTATACGACGTTACTGGTATAAAATATCTAGCAAATTCATCCCCGATAATCCGACAAGTGGTTAGAATATGTTCTTCCAAATAAAAATTGTCATGCAATAATTAACCCATCTTTCAAACATTGAGTGCGTTTTGGGTTGCAAACGGATATTTAACTTTAAATATTAACCTATCCTTTTCCATCGAAAAACCGAAAGATTTTATGATGAAGTATGTAAGCATACATTTACGTTTAAATATCTAAACTTTTGACTGCACAGTTGATTCTTAGCGCACTGACCAAGAAAGATTTTCAATGGATATCTTCCCAATGGTTATTGTGCGTCCTTTCTTTTGAGAACTACCATGCAAGGAAATTAAATTCAAACACAAACAGCATTTTGTTAGCCAGCCATTTTCCTTTTTCAGGATTCGATATAAGTTTTTTGATCCTTATGAAAGTGGAGGAAATTAGTTTTTAATTATTTTCAATCTTTAATATTAAAGGCTGCTTTGTATAAATTCTCATGAGTACCTTTTCAAGGATTTAACGTCGCATTTAAATTTTTACGAAATGTCACCCAGGTCTGTAAACCATGATGGGCTCGAAAACTTCAGCGGATTGATACGTATGAAAAATGCAAACGACAATCGTTCTGACTACTCACCAGTGTTGCCACAATTAAATCTGCACTGGGAGTTGAAAATTCTTCGTATTCTGTACCAACACAATGACAAACAGAATCATTTTATATATTTTTTTTCATTCGAGATAGTGATATATTGAGTTGGTGCTGATGCTGATATTTGGCTACGAAAAACCAAAAATTCCGACTCGGAATCAGTTGTTTCATTTGCGATAAACTTTCGCCAGAAATCAGTCCAAATTCCGGAGTGTTTGACTGGGTAATGTCAAAATCAGCTCCCGTTCAAATTCTCGTTGTCATTTTGTTTTCAGCCTAAGCTGAGCTGCGGCCAGGGCCAAATTGGAAGCTGTGTTTCATTAGGCAATCTAGGAGAGGTTTGTTTGACAACTCAGTGGTGGGTTTTGTTAATAAGTTTGTTTTGCTTTACTTCTGCGAACAGAAAAACGCGTCCGACAAACATCTTTCATTAGTACCAATTCGTTTGATGTTAGATCGAATCAATGGTTTTGTCGGACGTTGTGCCTAGCAGTGCGGAGTAACGTCAGAAGAAACAATCAAGAAATAATCAGCTAATCCAACACGTCTAATGGATTGCCTAATTGTTATATAAATCTGTGACTTTAAAGAAAAATTTGTGAATGTGGCAACCCTGGCTGTGGCTTGTACTGACATTTGCATGCGAAATGTGACAAACCTGGATTCAGCAAATCAAATGAAGCCTATGGGTGCTTACAGAGTGGCAGTTAGAAGCTAAGCTGGGGCTAGAGCTGACATTAGAATGCGAGAAACCTGCTTGCTGCTAACCAAAGGGATGATGTCAGAGTGAAAGCCGAGCGGATCTGCACCGGCTACCTGCTTTTACTCTGACAGGTTCCATTTGATATGCTGTAAGAAGGTTTCTCGCATCTCGCATCCTACTGTCAGTACCAGCCCCTACACAGTTTCTCACCGCCACTATGTAAGCGGCCTATCAATCCGCGCAAATCCGCTCGGCTTTCATAGACTTTTCTACAGCTCAAGTACGTACACGTCACTTGACACAAATACTACATCACTAGCTGGTGGAAAATATTAAACAAAACGGAAAAAATAAATGGGATTGCTTTCAACCAAGAAACTGCAGTAGTGTTCGTGAGATCGGCCGACAAGAACTCAATTAGGTTTGTTTCAATACACGCTTCTTGCTCCTAGTTGCTCCGTAGCAAACAGGAACAAAAAAAACTTGCTAATTTTTTATTCGGTTTGCTACTAGAAGTAGAAAAAGAGAAGAAGTACTTCCAGTTTCTTCTGGTACGGCAACAAACCTATTTTGACATCAATCCTTTGATTTGCTGTAAACAAGTTTCTCGAATTCCGCATCCTAATGTCAGTGTTAGCTCCAGCTCTGTTTCTCGCCATCACGCTGTCAGCGGTCTAACTCAACACTTACAACCTGTTTATTGGTATGCATCGCGGTGTTAAATTATTTTACATGTCACATTAAAAAAAATCTGTACCAAACTGTACTTTTTTACAAAAATATGGTATCCGTATCGTACAGAATCTGTAACACTCGAAAAATCTGTACTGTAACGTTTGTCATGGGAATCAATGTTTATAAACGTAGGATAATGGTCAAAACAAAGACATTATAGTTAGTTGATAGAAAAATCAGACATTCTGGCACCACGGCAGCACTATCTGGACGCTATCTTGCACCCGCATATCTCTTCGCACAAAGTCTACATCACTTTTGGCGGAAATCGTACAAGAGTAAAGTCTTTCTCACAAAGACAACCAAAACGCGAACAAGGCCAGTAAGCAAAGTCGCCATCGTGATAGTGACGCGCACCTGGGAAAAAACGTCGTGCGGAACTCAACAAGCAGAAGTAACCAAAAGACTGCGAATCAGATCGAAAATCGTCGCATGATTTCTCAAGTCCGTAAACCGGGTAAATATACAAAAACTCAATATTAGAATTTCGTTTAATGGTCCCAAATTTTCACGCAAATCAGAAATCGCCGACCAACGCACGCTGTGAGTTTTGGCACGAGCACCACTCAGTTACGAAAGCCATATTGGAAAATTACCAGGGTCCATTCTAAATACGGACAGTGGATCGGGTAAATATGTGAAAATTATTTGCTGAAACTGGGACTAATAATGCCAATTTCATGATAATTAGAAAGTGACACATCAAACGCACGTGATCATTTTAGCTTGATTGGATCCATTAGCGCAAGCGGCAATCAAGCAACACATTCTCCTGGTTCGCCACGGGAGCCTTATTCAGCTAATAAGCCAAGCCGAGGGACCTAGAAAGATTCAAACGGCGCCCAGCACACGCTTACGAGGAAGACGACTTTGAAGATTAACAACGGATCGGTACGATCCCATCTCGGAAGACAGCCCCGGAAAGGGTAAGTGCATCGTCACGATGTGGTCGAACAGAAGCTAACTGGTCTTGCCTTCAGGGCCGTTTTCTCAGATTTGCCTGATCAGGAGGACGATCTATTAACGGATTAGTCGGTCATTACGGAAACGAGGACGAAGGTCAAGCGAGCGACTGGCAGCACGACAGAGAACGGCGGGAGGAGAACCTCTGTGCACCGGTAACACGTTGACGTCATCAGGAGTCGAAGCCAAAGCTGTGGTGTGGAGCATGAAAGCGGTGGTGAAGAGCACGGGTAGGAGGAAACCCGGGATGGCATGCTAAGGCGGGCGTGTTGCGGATCCGTGAGTAGAAATGAGAGACAAAGCCAGTTTAGAACAGCCAAGAATGAAGGCGAGTGATTAGTATAGAGTAGGAGATGTTTGAGGTAGTCAGCTGGGGACGAGTGTAATGTATGCAAAATATATTGTAATTTAAACACATAATAGTATTTGTGGATATTGTTGGTTTGCGATTTGTTCCATGCTAGTCGGTGCTGCCTCCGCGATCATCTCACATCGCAGGCAAACCTATTACATTGGCGCCCAACAAAAAATCCACCCTAAATATTTTGCCGTTTGCGTTTAGTTTAATCAGTATTTGCAGATTCATACTGATAATTTGGTTTGTGTAGATATAGTTAACCCGATAAAAACCCATCAATCCAACATGGATTATACTCATTTAAACGATGACGAACTCGCTTATGAGTTGGCGTTACGACATATTGTTAACATAGGACCTACGACGCGTCGCGTTAGGGTTCAGCACCTCAATAACGCTATTCAAGAGGACAAGGCGCGTGGGATAAATCACAAGAGCTCGGAACACGTAATGAGTTCCACTGTCAATCTCGAAACATGTCAGGTAAAAATCCAGGAGCTTCAAAAGCTAGTGGATTTAGCGCTAAGGAGCTCGAACAAACAAAATCTTATACAATTACGGTCGCGACTAATTCACTACAAGGACAGGTTGGCCATTCTCAAGCCACCTGGATTCCTTGCAGACGCACATGAATCGTTTTGTATGATAGTTGACGTGCTTTATGGTGATGTAACCAGTGCTCTAATTAATCCAGCAAATCATGCATCAGTCGACGGGGCATCGGGGACGATACTCCCAGACAACGGTTCGGTGAACAGGTTCCAGCAAGCAGGCATAGCAGGAGAAGCGGCGAACGAAAAACTAATTTAAGTAATGATGCCAACATTAGTCAAGGGACTACCATTCCAGCATTCAGCTCTCCGATCATGCAAGGTCAAGGTAGAGGTAGGTCATTGCAAGAGATATCCGGCACACGACCAATCCGACTCAACGGTGAGCAAGAAATATTGAGAAGATCAGGGTACACACCACCTCCACTCGATAATCCGCAGGAGTATAGCAGAAACACAGTACATAGGTCAACCGTTTCCGAAGCAAATGAAGCAGACATCAATCGCAGAACAGAATTTGGGTCATGGCAACGGCAGCAACGTAATTCAACTCATCATGTCGACGAGCAGCCCCGGGAGAGATGCCCAGATATACGAAACGAATACAACCAACTGCGAGATGATTTGCTGGGACATTTGCTGCGTCGGGATACAAGACCATCGAATGAACGTGTCGATGACAGGCGGATTCTCAAGGCGGTGCACAACTGGCCTTTCAAATTTCGGGGAGAAAAAGACACAACGTCATTAAATATATTTCTCGATCGGGTGGAGACGTTCGCGAGATCCGAAGGCATGAGTGACGATATTTTGCTAACATCCATCAAGCATTTGCTACAAGAAGATGCGCTGGACTGGTATGCGCGAGCAATGGCACAGCGAACACTGGGTTCCTGGGAGGCTTTCAAGAGGGAGATTCGGAAAGAATTTCTACCGAGCGGTTACGCACAAATCCTACGATTAGAAGCATGTTTTCGCTTTCAGGGTCAAAGTGAGACCTTCGCGAAATACTTCCGGGATATCTCGGCGTTATTTAGATTCGTGGCGCCACCCATGGAGGAGGAAGAAAAGTTCTTCATTGTAAAAAAGAACATGAATGCAGACTACGCCGCAATTGTCACCGCAGCGAGACCACGCTCATTGCAAGACATGGTCGAAGTCTGCACCAGCTACGACGAAACAAGGATGTTGTTAAGCCGACAACGACGGATACCGATTCCGCATACTGCACTTCTGGAGCCAAATTTCGCAACGCCAGTGTCTCCACACAGGCCCACTGCTCCACCACAACAACGATTCGGAAGGGTACATGCCATGGAGATGGAAGCAAACTACCTAGACACTGATACGTCAACGCGAGAGTCTTCCTATCAAACTAAAACATTAAAGCAAGAGGAAAATGAAGAATGGCAGCTGAAGATCGACCAGTTGACGGAACAAGTCAACGCCATGAAAATGCAGCTAGGCGAAAGGAATAGGTTGAACTCGACAACGACGCAGAACTCGCAGAGATTAAACCTTTCCAGTCGGTATCAACAAGGCACGCAACCACAAGCGCAGCATACTCAACACGAACAGCAGTTGCCAGAGGAACAACAAAGCTTCCGGCACCAATACGGTGCAGGGCGAAAGCTTGAACCGAACACACAGCCACGAGTACAGCCGCAGCAGCCCAGAGAGGAGTGGCAGGATCATCGTCGTCTAGTGATGCTATGCTGGAATTGCGACGAGGAAGGACATCGGTTCATGGATTGCCCCAAACCACAGGCGGTTCTCTTTTGTTACAGGTGTGGACGGAAAGGGTACTCGCTACGCAGCTGCTTCACGTGCCGAACGGACGCGGGAAACGCAACGGCGGGGAATCCTCAATAGAGGGGGACGATTCTTCGCAGCAACTTGAGAATCCCTCAGACATTCTCGAATTCCGACACATTAGCACACTCACAATTAACATGGAAAAAGATAACAGACCGCACGCAGTGATCAGTGTATTAGGACGAAGCATAACCGCACTATTGGACAGCGGGGCGAATTGCTCACTGTTGGGAGGAAAATACATTAAGATGGTCGATGAGTTAGAATTACGCAGAGGCACTGTGGACGGTGGCATAAAGACCGCCGATGGTACGAACCATAAGATAAACCACTTCACTCGATTGCCGATTGTGTACAACAATCGTAATGAGACTATTCCTGTTCTACTGGTGCCAACGATACCAGACTGCGTTATTCTCGGGATGAATTTTTGGGACAAGTTCGGGGTCAAGGCGGTGTGCTGTGCATTAGAAGCGTCAGTAAGTGA
The DNA here is from genome assembly GCF_030247195.1 of Topomyia yanbarensis. NCBI lineage: Eukaryota > Metazoa > Arthropoda > Insecta > Diptera > Culicidae > Topomyia > Topomyia yanbarensis. The sequence goes on from NC_080670.1 coordinate 115,815,665, forward strand.
GTCGGAAGTTCAAGACGATGAGCCGAGGAAACAATTGACTCCAGAGCAGGACCGTCAGCTCCAGCGAGTGATCGCTATGTTTCCAAAAGCGGAGGCACATAAACTGGGAAGAACAGCAATATATGAACATCGTATAGACGTCGGAAACGCACCACCACGTAAGCAACGGTACTACACAATGTCCCAATACGTTTTGGAGGAGGTGAACCGAGAAATCGACCGCATGATAGCGCTAGACGTAATAGAAGAAGCCCTTTTTTCTCCATGGAACAACCCGTTGGTGGCGGTGAAGAAAAAAACAGGAAAATATCGTGTCTGTTTAGATGCGCGTCATCTCAATTCGGTAATGGTGAATGAAGGGTACCCAATCCCCCAGATTTCTTCAATAATAAACAACCTAGGTGGTTGCGCGTTCATATCATCTATTGACTTGAAAGACGCGTTCTGGCAACTTCCACTACACCCTGATTCCAGGCCACTTACTGCATTCACCGTACCCTCCCGGGGACATTTTCAATTTAAAGTGGTTCCGTTTGGCTTGTGTACCGCCAGTCAAGCACTTGCGAGATTAATGACGCATCTATTCGCCGATCTAGAACCACACGTTTTCCATTACCTTGATGACATCGTCATCTGCTCAAGGACGTTCGAAGAACATATACGTTTGCTAGAGGAGGTCGCGAACAGACTACGGAAAGCCAATTTGACAATCTCTACGGACAAGTCGAAGTTCTGTCGCCAGCAGATAAAGTATCTGGGATATGTGTTGAACGAGAACGGCTGGAGGGTAGACGAGGAAAAAGTAGAAAGTATTGTTAAGTTTCCAATTCCATCCAGCAGAAAAGAAGTGCAACGATTCTTGGGTCTCTGCAACTGGTATAGGCGGTTCATTGAGGATTTCTCACGACTGGCGACGCCAATCACAGAGCTCACCAAGACAAAAGCGAAGTTCCGTTGGACGGTACAAGCAGAAGAAGCATTTTTAAAGCTGAAGGCGGCGTTGGTATCAGCACCGGTGTTGGCGATGCCCGATTATAGCAGGCCATTTGCTGTAGCATGTGATGCTAGCGATGTTGCAATTGGAGCGGTGTTGACGCAAGAGTTTGAAGGAGAGGAACATCCGATATGCTTTTTCTCACAAAAGCTTTCATCGTCAGAGAGGAAATATTCAACAACGGAACGGGAATGCTTGGCTGTTATCCGCGCGATTGAAAAATTTCGCGGGTACATTGAAGGTGTGCACTTCACAGTGTTTTGTGACCACGCTGCATTGAGCTATTTACGATCAATGAAAAACCCGACGGCACTCATGAGTCGTTGGCTGCTACGCTTGAACGCCTACGATTTCGAAATAAAATATCGAAAGGGAAGTTGCAATGTCGTTCCAGATGCGCTTTCCCGTATAGCAGCGAGTATGGTGTTCTCGGCGGAGGAAGTCAAGGACCCGTGGTACGATAGCCTACGAAATCGGGTGATGAACAACGTGGATAAATTTCCGGATTTCCGAGTTGCGGGTAGTGAGCTCTACAAGAATTGTTTGTGTAAAGACGAAACAGGTAACACATCTCATAAATGGAAAAGGGTGGTACCTCGTAATGAGCGAAAGGAAATCATCAGAAGGTTCCATGATGCTCCGACGGCAGCACACCTCGGTTTTCACAAAACCTGGCAAAAGATACAAACCCACTTCTACTGGCCAAAGATGCAAGACGAAATCAGCCACTATGCACGAAACTGTACGACATGCAAAGCAAGTAAGGCGGCAAACACGAAGATGATGCCGCAGATGGGCAAGCAAAAGCCGGCTAGAGTCCCGTGGGAATTGATCTCGATCGATTTTGTCGGTCCCTTCACCCGTTCAAAGCGCGGAAACACAGTTATGTTGGTTATTGTAGATTGGGTAACGAAGTACGTAATCGTACATCCAATGCGTAGTGCAGACTCAGTGAAGATGACAGAGTTCTTGGAGCGGGAAGTCTTCTTGAAGTTTTCACGGCCGCGGATAGTGCTGTCGGATAACGGAAAGCAGTTCGAATCAATGGTATTCAAATCGCTGCTAGCGCGGCACAGAATTACGCACATGAAGACGGCATTCTATTGTCCAATGGTGAACAACGCTGAGCGGGTAAATCGAGTTCTCGTGACGTGTATTCGATCTCTGCTGGAGGGAGATCATCGTGAATGGGACGAGCAACTTCCAGCGATCACTGCAGCCATCAATAGCGCTAAGCACGACGTGACCGGTGTCAGTCCACACTGCGCAAATTTCGGACGAGACCTCATACTGCACACGGATTTGTACGCTCAACAGGAACTCAACGCTTCAGACGATCCGAAGGTAGCTCTGGACATGCGCTTGTCTAAAATCCAACGAATACAACAATTCATCGTGAAACGCATCCAGAATAATCACGAGAAGGCGAAGCTGCGTTATAATCTACGGAAAAGGGCTGTATCCTTCAAGATCGGAGATCTAGTATGGCGTAGATCGTTTGGCCAATCGTCGAAAGTGGACAATGTAAATCAGAAGCTTGATCCGAAGTTTGTTCCAGCACTGGTAAAGGGGACACTGGGAGTAAATTTGTATCTGCTCGAGGATATTACTACGGGGAAGCAAGGACGATACCATGCGAAAGACATCAAATCTGATTAGAGAAAATAAACACAGCTATGTCCACAGGTCAGCCTGTCAACCATGAGTTTCATGCTCTAGAAACACCGTTTGCCGATCGGGATAAATCGTGCTCGGTCAAGGTGTGGCGAGCAATAACTTTATAAACTACCTCCCCACCTTGGCACAACAGCCCGCGTAAGTAGACTCGAGTAGCAGTCCAGAAAGGCCTAGGACAACTCGCCGGCATGATGAAAGCGGAGGACGAGAGGTGACTTTCTAATTGGAACAGTACTTCGTACTTCGGTGTGTCCAAAACTGCAGCAGTCGTTTCCATTAGAATCGCATCGAGAAGCAGTGAAGTAGAGCAAATCGGGACAACAGTGGCACTGAAGCAGACCATGGTGTAGTGAAATCAAATGGACAAGCACCGCGCGAGGATTTCTATCATGACGAAGCAAAGCACCAAAAGCCTACTAACAATCTGCCAACTGCTCCCACCGCATGCGAATGTTACAACTCCCGAGACTAGATAAATCGATGTACAGGAGCCGATGAAATCAAATCCCCGGGAGCAGGTAAACTGCAGTTATCTAGCTATGTCAACAGGGTCAGACCCGCTAACCAAGAGCCCAAGCTCACAAAACACCGTTTGACGATCGGGAGAAAACATGCCAATGTTGAGGTGAGGTGAGCCACAACTTAATAAACTACCTCCCCACCTTGGCAACTAGCGGTTAGTCCAGCCACACAGGAGACGGAGGACGAGGCAAAACAGGGCCTACACAGGCTCGCCGTTTTCGGTACGTGAGAAACCGACCCTCGTTCACGGGAGGAAAGCGAGGAAAGCAAAAAGTCGAGAGCAGGTTTAAACTTTCGGAGGGAGCCTCGGGAAAACCTTGAGCCGTTGCACAGGGGTGCAGGTCGACGAAGGTGGACCCCTCTGGGCTCCTACATACAACGAAAGCTAGTCTCGGAAGCCAGCCGCTTCAAGGAGACTCGTCGAGTCAAGTTGCAGACCTTCTTAGTCATAGGCACGAACGTGCTTACCGTTTTCGGAGCGTGAGAAACCGATTAGCAAGCGCAACCGCGCGGGTCCGAGATTCGGGTGGATCCGTAACCCGCAGACGAGAATCGACGGCAAATCAGAAAGCAGAAGGAAGCAGTCGAAACCGGGTATAGACGTTAAGATGCCATGAGTAGCACCAGTTATCACATCAACAACAAAAAAAAGACACGTTCAATGAGAGTATAATGTTACGCCAGAATGGGTATCCTCAAGAAACCCGCAAGATCATGCGAGTTTGGATTCGGGTCGGTCGTGTCTAGGGTGGGGATCGCCATGAAAACTCGTACAAAAGCAACGCGATTCTGGGCGCGGTAAAACCCTAGCATGGCGATTCGGATGAGTAAATGCGTCCTTCCTACCCAGCACACCGGAAACGCAAACCAAATCATATTTTAAGCTTCTCGTAGTTTTGTTGGATCATCCTATTACTTAAGCAATAGGTTAAGATCTGTTTGAATGTTTTGCCGTGGTGAAAGGACAGGTTTTGAGAAGCTGGGACTAGAGATGGGTCAGAGACACATATCCAATTAAAGTTGGTAAAAGATCGAAACAACTTTTACCAGAATATGCTGGTGTTTTCAGGATTTTAGATATTTAGTCAATAAGGCCATGGAAATATTTGACAGGCAGCAAGCTTGTATTATACAGTTATGTTGAAGTATAGTTTAGCAGAGCCGCAGGAGGTAACCACCAGGATCCTCTTTCTCGATTAAGTCCTGTCTCTGACCGACTTCTAATGGGAAGTGCTCCATAGAATTTTTCATGAGTCGCCCACTTGCGATTCATGAAAAATTCTTCCGCAACGGCAGTGTTATGTAACGTTTGTCATGGGAATCAATGTTTATAAACGTAGGATAATGGTCAAAACAAAGACATTATAGTTAGTTGATAGAAAAATCAGACATTCTGGCACCACGGCAGCACTATCTGGACGCTATCTTGCACCCGCATATCTCTTCGCACAAAGTCTACATCACTTTTGGCGGAAATCGTACAAGAGTAAAGTCTTTCTCACAAAGACAACCAAAACGCGAACAAGGCCAGTAAGCAAAGTCGCCATCGTGATAGTGACGCGCACCTGGGAAAAAACGTCGTGCGGAACTCAACAAGCAGAAGTAACCAAAAGACTGCGAATCAAATCGAAAATCGTCGCATGATTTCTCAAGTCCGTAAACCGGGTAAATATACAAAAACTCAATATTAGAATTTCGTTTAATGGTCCCAAATTTTCACGCAAATCAGAAATCGCCGACCAACGCACGCTGTGAGTTTTGGCACGAGCACCACTCAGTTACGAAAGCCATATTGGAAAATTACCAGGGTCCATTCTAAATACGGACAGTGGATCGGGTAAATATGTGAAAATTCTTTGCTGAAACTGGGACTAATAATGCCAATTTCATGATAATTAGAAAGTGACACATCAAACGCACGTGATCATTTTAGCTTGATTGGATCCATTAGCGCAAGCGGCAATCAAGCAACACATTCTCCTGGTTCGCCACGGGAGCCTTATTCAGCTAATAAGCCAAGCCGAGGGACCTAGAAAGATTCAAACGGCGCCCAGCACACGCTTACGAGGAAGACGACTTTGAAGATTAACAACGGATCGGTACGATCCCATCTCGGAAGACAGCCCCGGAAAGGGTAAGTGCATCGTCACGATGTGGTCGAACAGAAGCTAACTGGTCTTGCCTTCAGGGCCGTTTTCTCAGATTTGCCTGATCAGGAAGACGATCTATTAACGGATTAGTCGGTCATTACGGAAACGAGGACGAAGGTCAAGCGAGCGACTGGCAGCACGACAGAGAACGGCGGGAGGAGAACCTCTGTGCACCGGTAACACGTTGACGTCATCAGGAGTCGAAGCCAAAGCTGTGGTGTGGAGCATGAAAGCGGTGGTGAAGAGCACGGGTAGGAGGAAACCCGGGATGGCATGCTAAGGCGGGCGTGTTGCGGATCCGTGAGTAGAAATGAGAGACAAAGCCAGTTTAGAACAGCCAAGAATGAAGGCGAGTGATTAGTATAGAGTAGGAGATGTTTGAGGTAGTCAGCTGGGGACGAGTGTAATGTATGCAAAATATATTGTAATTTAAACACATAATAGTATTTGTGGATATTGTTGGTTTGCGATTTGTTCCATGCTAGTCGGTGCTGCCTCCGCGATCATCTCACATCGCAGGCAAACCTATTACAGTACCTTTCTAGATAAATCTGTACTTGTGGCATCGCTGCTACACACTTTTCAGATCTGCGTACCGAGAAGCAAATACTAATCAGTTACTCGGCAGCCAATTTAAAAAAAAATTCTAAAATAAATTTAAAAATTAGTAGACTGTTAGAGAAAACAACTCAAATGCTGTTAAGACCGACGATGGCGAGATTGTATACGTATACGTCATTAACACAAGTAACAATTGAAGTTTTATAGCACGCGACAAGTGCAATCTAAGTTTTACCAGGGGCTATAAAACTATCATAAATCCACAACTGTTACTAGAGTAAGCCATATGCTGTTTTCATTTTTTTCCGACGCAGCTGACGTTTTATCGAACTTTTTTTTATTTTTTTGTTCGCAGAATTACAAATATTTGTTTTACAAATTAGAGTTATCGCGACAAAATCTTCCATTGGATTCCCTAATATGTGCTAAGTGCTGTTGTGACCTTAAGTACTCACATTAGCTTTCACTGCATTGGATTGGAATTCAGAAAAAAAAAGTTTATTTCTTCAGCTTAATTATCACAAGTAATATTTATGACACCACCCATGCGGAAGATCACGTTCCACTACTTAGAAAGGGGGCTCTACAATCATGTGCTGCTTAGTAAAGGTTCCTTACGAGTTACTCTTCAATATGCAAAATTGATAAAAAGCATTTGCGTCGGGCCAGGTAATTAGAGAACATTCTATTGAAACTGGATGATTTTCCGGACGCCCCACAAAAATAACAGATAATGTCGTTTTAGAAAACGAGCGTTCACTAACTACATACAGCAATAAGCATAATATCAATCAGAAAAGTAAAATCTATGATACGAAATACAATAATACATTTTCTGTTATTTACTGTACGCTTTAGCGAAGCTCGACCTTGCCGCTTGCAACGATTTATACGAGCCAGTTTCAAAAGTTATACTAGTTGAAACGTCACCCAGTAAACGAAATGGCGGACAGGCAGGGTAAACTAGATGCTGGCGATCGGTAGGCTATTGAAACGTTGTTCTAGGCTATCCGCCGTAACTTGCCGTTTACTGTAAAAGTAGTGTGGGCATACGGATGCACTCTCAAAGCAAACCAAGGAAATCCAGCAACAAATCCGATTCGCTTTTGTGAGAACTTTCGTGATTTTTTTTGTTCGAAGTGGTACTTCTCTTCTCTGTTGTACGTCAACCTGGGTATGTTTCACCCATTATTTTTCGCAGAACTGTTGCAACAAAATGCGTAAAAAATAACCATTCATGAAATTCGCGCCAGAATGAAAAATACTGTCAATAGAATTATTTCTGAATTAAAAAAAAAACAAAACATTCATTTCACATTATTGTTTCCTTATAAAAGTATAGGAATCTAGATAGAAATCCTATTCTGAAACTACTTAACAAAATAAAACCGCCAACTGGATATAATTTTGATGGCTGGATCTTTTAGCTGCTCTAAAAATGCCGAACTGGCGCATACTTTCAACATCCTCAGTAGTCTAAACAGACGTTGTTTTCGGAGCATTGCCGAAATGTTCCGTTTCCGCCACGGACTCCGATGCAGGGCGTAATTTGCAGGTTCCACTACGATCCTTAGTTTGCAGGTTAACTCGCTTGAAATAATGCTTACGGATTTTTCACCCATTATCAAGATCAATATACCCATTGACATTACCTCATCGAGTAGTTGTGAAATGGATAAAAAGTACTCATTGTTAGAAACAAAAAATACCCATTTTTTTGACAGCTCGAATAACTTCCGAAAATGGGCAATTTGAATACATAAAATGGGTAAAGTTTTTTTTACCCTGAATGGAATATATAGTTACTATATATTCATGGGATTTTCGATTGATTGGCACCGGTGTAGTGGAGTGCACTGAAACTGCACCGTTTTTGCACTTTCTAGCAGAAGTGCAGAAAACTGGGTATGTTCCATTGACACTTCTGCTAGAAAGTGCAAAACCAGTGCAATCCACTACACCGGTGTCAATCAATCGAAAATCCCATATATATTCATAGTTAGGCAGTTCACACACACTAATTGGAGGTTCATTTTCCTCCAGCTGTCATATATAAAACTGTCAGACAATTTAAACGTTAGAAATAGCTCGTCTATAGTATTTATAATGGTGTTAAAATGCTCTATATCGCTCTAAAACTTATATCGGAGACGTACAATACCGGTTTCCATGATGAAAATAATACGACCGAAAAGCTAATTTCTTTTTTTTCTCGTTTGGCGCAGACCTATCAGTCCATTTCAGCCATGTCTTGTTTTGCGTTTGGTTGTCAAATTAAATACCAAAGAAGAATCGGCGCGAAAATTTGATAAGACTGATTTTCAGTGGCGGGATTGTCGGACTATACCGTTTAAGTTTGTTTTGATTCAAACATTCAGCTATTCGGTTCGCGATATTTAGTTTCAAACATTAACTTTAATTTCCTTTATAAATTCGGCAATCAGTATTATTTTTTCGGTTTTATTTTCTGCCAAAATAGGTGTAATATCTGTAAGTTCTGTTAGAATAGGATACTTTTGTCCAATGGTATGAAATTTAGTGCAGTGGTGTAAGATATGGATTAAGTTCTCCGTTACATCGCATTCTTCACATTTGTCTGAATTTACTAGCTTCCAATTGTATAGTCTGTCTTTTGTGGCTGTGTGTCCGGTTCTTATTCTTGATAAAGTTATCGTGAGATCTGTTGGAAGTTTAATGTTGTTGTACCATGGTTTGTACATTGCATCTTTCATTATTTTTAGTGTTGTTTTCCTTTCTCTAAGGATATGTTCTTGTACTTTTGGTTCCATATGCAATAAGTTTCTTTCTTTATGATTAATAATAGATCACTTTTTGTTATTTTCAGCTCATCGATAGAATGTTTGCTTGTACCTAATTTGGCTGCCAAATTTGCTCTGTCATTTCCTAGTAGTCCTATATGTCCGGGTATCCATTGGATCCCGATTTCGTTTTGGAATAAGAGTGCCTTCTTATTAATTTCATTAATTAAATAGTTTTCGCTAGGTTCCTTGCATTTTAGTAGTTCTGTAGCGCTTTTTGAGTCTGTTAAGATAAGTGAGTTTTGTATGCCTTTTTCTGTGATGTATTCGATGGCTTTTAAAATAGCTGCTAACTCAGCGTTCATAATAGTGAATTGTGTTTTTAGTCTACCGCTGAATGAAATTTTTTCTTGGCTGTCATATATCCCGTAGCCTGTTCTATCCTGTATTTTTGATCCGTATGTGTATATAAGGCATTTGCCTGAGTATTGTGACTTAATCAATTCTAACACCATTTGTTTTTGTACGTTGGTGGTCAAATTTTTCTTTGTTAGTTTTTTTATTTCCGATTTAATTATTAAATTGTTTGCCCGAGTCATAGGCGTAGGTAAGGCTAACTGAAGTAGGTGAAAGTTATTGATGTTGGCTATGTTTTCTAAATATGTATTGTGTTTGTGTATTTCTTCTGAATGTATTGCTTCATTAAGAAATAGGACTATTGGACTATTGTTATGATAAATATTTTTTGTTATTTCCTTGAATGCTAAATATTCTTTTCTCTCTTTTAGTGGCAGCTCACCTGTTTCTGCTAGAATGACGTGGTTTGGTGTTGATTTCAAGTATCTCATTGAAGTCCTTATGTATAGATGCTGTACCGTTTCAAGCATTGCAAAGGAGGTTTTTGATGTTCCTGCTGATATAGTTAATCCATAATCTAAATGTTGTTGTACTATTGTTTTAGCTTTTCTCAGGGCTGTTTCGGGGTGGGCTCCACTATGTTTTCTAGTTATCATTTTTAGTATATTTATTTTACGTTTGGCTTTTTTTTACACACTGTTCTACATGTTTATTGTAATTTAATCTGTGGTCTATAATCACTCCGACAAATTTATGAAAGGGGTTTATTTCTATTGGTGTATTATGTATTATGATATTGGTTGTTGGTGAAATTTGTTTGCGAAAATTACTGTTGCGCATTTATCCGGGTTTATTATCATTCCTAAATTAATAAAGAGTTCATTTTTTCTTCTGCCTCTGATAATGTTCTTGCTATCACCACTACTGTAAAGTCATCTACGTATTGGAAGAAGATTTTATCTTCACCTGCTAATTGATGTATTTTCATGGTATAAATATTAAATAAAATCGGCGATAAGGGGCAACCTTGTGGGAGTCCTTTGTTAGTCATTCTTTTTAGCTCTGTACCGCTTTGCTAATTTCAGGATGATTTTTCTTTTTCTGAGGTATTGAAATATCCAATTGCAGATTTCAGGGGGTGTTTTTATATTATAAAGGATTTCCATTAGTTTTTCTATGTTCACATTATCTAATGCTTTTGATAAGTCTAGAAAGGTGGCTACTACCACTTCTTTATCTCTTTTAGCTCGTTGAATGTGGGAATTTAGGGCATTAACGCAATTTATCGCTTAGGGTTTTTTGTTTAATCCCAAAAGAATAGGGTAGTAGAAGATTTTCCTCTCTTAAAAAATCTGTTAAATGTTTTTGCCTTTCTCATATAAAGAAAGGCTAGGCAATCACTGTAAAAATCGACTTTTTAACCGAGGCCCGGAGGGCCGAGTTTCATACACCATTCGATTCAGTTCGTCGAGATCGGCAAATGTCTGTGTGTATGTATGTGTGTGTGTATGTGTGTGTGTGTATGTGTGTGTGTATGTGTGTGTGTCTTTTAAACTCACACAATTTTCTCAGAGATGGCTGAACCGATTTTCGCTAACTTCATCTGAAAGGCATAACGCTCCCATAAGCTGCTATTGAATTTTTAGTTGATCCGACTTCCGGTTCCGGAGTTACGGGTTGAAGAGTGCGGTCACACAGCAAATTCCCATATAAACTGGTACCACCATGATGTTCAAATGGTGAAAAACATTAAAATTGATGTAACATTACTCTAGTTTGCGGGTCTGGATCACTAATGATCAATCAAAGCAGCTTTGACCACATTGGCCACCTATGACGGTTCATGACGCCCCCATGGAACCCTCCAAGTTCCTAAGCTAATATCACACCCATTCCACAACGAATTCTCTACCGATTTTTACAAACTTGATTTCAAATGAATGATACAGTAATGCCATTGATTGCTGCTGAATTTCATTCGGTTCCGACTCTTGCTTCCGAAGTTATAGGGGTGTTAGTAAGGGTATACTGGAATTTCCCATATAAATCGGTACAATCGTAATACCTCAGAGGGTAAAAACTATTGAAATGGTCACCAAATTACTTCTAATCGCAGATCTAGATCACTGATTGCCAATCAAACATTCTTTGAATATATTGTCCACTATCGACGATTCCGGAAGTCCGGAATTCCGGGCATATTCCACAATTAAAGTCACAAAATATCTGTGTGTATGTATGTGTGTATGTATGTATGTATGTATGTATGTATGTATGTATGTATGTGTGTGTATGTGTGGATTTGTTAACAAAATGTCCACATCGGTTTCTCGGAGATGGCTGAACCGCTTTTTACAAACTAAGATTCAAATGAAAGGTATAATATTCCCATAGGTTGGTATTGAATTTTATTTTCAACCGACATCTTGTTTCGGATTACGAGTTGAAGAGTATGGTTACAAAACAAAATTTGTTGATTTGTCCATATCGGTTTCTCGGAATTTTCTGAACCGATTGTGACAAACTTGATTTTAAATGAAAGGTCCATCAGCTGCTGTTGAATTTTGTGTGGATCCGAGTTCTGGTTCCTGAATTACAGGGTGATACGTACGATCACGCAGCAAATCCCGATTCTAACGAATTCTGCGATGAATGTAAAAAGGGTGAATTTTTTCCATAATGTAAACACAACTGTTGAATTTGTAGATCTAGGTCCCCAACAGTCATTCAAAGTCTCTTTGGCCACACTGGCCACCATCGACGGATCCTGAAGTATCCAAATTCAGAATAACGGTTATATTGGTTTCTCGAAAATGGCTAGACCGATTTGATCAACTTAGTCTCAAATGAAAGGTGTTGCGTCCCCGGAAACTGATATTCAATTCCATCTCCATCCGACTTCTGGCTCCGGAGTTACGGGTTGTGGAGTGCAATCACATAGAAAACTCCGATTCAAACCGATACCGCGATGAATGCACAAACGTGCTCTTATATATACTTACCAAGTGTAATAAGAATGAAAGACATTTTCATAATGTTATATTGTACGAACCAGCTATTAAATCATAGTTTGTAGAAATGAGAAAGGCACAATTGCACCTCTAGGTGGATTAAAACAGGTTTTTAACCGTAACGTTGATGAGTTTGAGTAAAACACACAACAATGAGATTGGTCTATATGACTCTGCTTTAGATGGGTCTTTATTCTGTTTTAGTATTGGAACTATTTTTATCTCTCTCCATTCTTCTGGTATATCTCCGGTTTTTAAAACGTTGTTTAATATTTCTGTTATTTTTATTAGGATAGAAGGGTTTATATTTTTAAGAATTTGAAAGGAAATTCCGTCATTTCCTGGAGCAGATGTATCCTTTTTTGAATGTATGAGTCTATTGATATCTTCGAACAAAATGTTTGGGATTTATTTGGTTGTATTGAGGTTATTTTGTATTGACAGTTTGTCGGGTTTGCGCATGTTTGTTCGTCGTGTTCAAGTCCACAGTTTTCGCAGCGACTGTTCCTACTCTTACAAGCATTTTTTCTATGCCCATACCGCCAACATTTGTTGCACATTTTGATGGGGAATATGTAAGCTTCCACCATTGCCGAGACACCGTAAATCGCAATGTTTTCCGGAAGTTCCTGACCTGTAACGTATATTTCGATTGTGTACGTTGGTATTAGGAGTTCATCCTTCTTCCTCTTGATTCGTTCAACTTTCGTTATCTTTTTCTTTCCTCCTGTTTGGATGTTGTTCAGTATTTCAATTTCAGTGAGTGATGGGGGTACATTTCTAACAATCCCTATCGACTCTTTTAGCATTTTCGGTACATATACCTTATATTTGAACTCGTCGGTCAAAAGTTTTGAGTTAATTAAGTTTTCTGCTTCTCTAGGTTTATTGAATGAAATTCTGAACCGTCCCTGCCCGGCAAACTTTAACTCTTTATAGTTTTTTATGCCAATATTGTGTAGTAGCTTTGCTATTTCCATCGCATGTACCGGTCTGATGTCTTGGTTTCCCTTTCAATACAGAAAACTGTATCGGTTGTATTTTTGATCCAGTTCTTGTTTGGTTTGGGGTTTTTCGTGCTTTTCTTTTTATCTTGACCTGTGGCTTCATTGCTTTTTTCAGTTTCGTTTTCTTCTGTCTCGTCGATGTTCATTTTGTCTGTCTGATTTTCTAGCGTTATGATTTTTTTCTGCACCATTCCCGTTCCCGTGTCTATTTTGTATGCCTTAAATGTTTGTTGACTTTCAATAATTTCTTCGAACTTCCATCTTATACCGCATTTTAATGGGTTATCGATTATATCAGTGTTTTCAGGGCAAGAGTCTTGTTTCTTACCATCCCGATCCTCAAAACCCCGAAATTCGTTTTCATATATGCTCATGCACTAGAACTTAACCTACACGGTAATCACAACAAACCTTATCATAACTATGAAGTACGCATTTTGGTGGGAAACTGGGACTACCCATAAAATGAATATATTGTTTTTACTCTCTTTTGAGTAAACAGAATGTACGTCAGAATCTGCATACTTTCTACTCTACAAAAAAATGGATAGTTTTGACTTTTTCGACGAAGTATAAAATGGGTGATTTATACTCATACCTGTAAAGCAAAATGTATAGTTTTTAGTTTCTTGAAAAAGTAAAAAATACCTATTTTTTACTTCTTCGAAGAAGTCAGTAATGCGTAAATACTGTACAATTTTTGTTTTTCAATTTTTTTCCGAGAAGTAAAAAAATACATTAACTTTTATTTATCTAATTTATTTAAATACATTAGGTAATGTGCCGTAATCGACTCACGCATTTTGTAGAGTAGTTGATTGACTGAGAGTTGAGAGCTGTTATTTCCAACTTTGCAACTTAAAACTTAATTATAACTGGGATTCCAATCTAAAAAAATAAGAAACTTGATATTTTAAAGAAATTAACAAGAAACAAGCATACGTACCATAGCATTATATGATTTATATTGAAGTTTAGAAGTTTCGTCCAAATTTCCTTGTCTGTGACAAATAATCGCGGAAGTAAAAAAGAAATGCTGTTTGCAACACGAACTTTTATTTGAAAATGGCCTCACGTCAAAGTGTAAATTTTCTTTTCTCTGTGAGGTATACTTTTTACGCATTTTTCTTTGTCGTTGACATTCTCAAAAATGCGTAAAACATACTCTTCGTTCATAAGTAAAATCTAATCACTTTTTGACGTATAAACGGTATTCTCAAAAATGTGTGAAACATAGTCATAAAATGGGTACTCTCGATTTACCGTGCATATCCACACCACCTTCTCACGAATCTTTGACTATCAGCACCGGGCGTGGGTATAAGCTATTTACTAGCCGTCATCATAACACGACACCGCACCGGCGGATGGTAAACAGGGGTGGCATTACGCATCTCGATTCGATCAAAATTCTATCGACTCGACCTTGTTTCGCATTATGTATTTCGAACCGAGCTCGAAAGTAAATTTTCGTTCGAGTTCGCTCGAAGAAGTACTAGATTATCGAGAAGTGTTGGCATTATGGAACCATAACAATCGAACTCGAAAGCGACTCGAGTCGAACGTATTTGCTCGATAGTTTGATTGCTGTCGACTGTCGTTCGAGATTCTGATTTGATTTTGTTTCATGTCATTCTTTAAATTGGTTAACAATCGGAATACTTAAAGGATATAAAATTACCAAAAGGTGTAAAAAGCTCCCACGTACTTTGAGCTACTTTATGTTATATCTATTTTCACCATCAGGAACATACTTTTTTTTGTAAAAAGTAATACTAAATATTAATGATAAATTATCCTACACCAAGTAATAATAAAAAAGTGTTAAAACAAATCGATGGAGCAAAGTGAAGGCACATTTACTTGTCTAATCGCTATTTGATAGATGTATAGAATCACAATCATTTTTGATTTCAAAGCGGTGATTTAAACAATTTTATATTCTAATTGATTCATTTGTCCTCGACTAACCTCAATTGTTTTCAATATCACAATATAGCCTTCAATACAATGCCATAATGTACGTTTTATACACCAACAAAATTAGGTGTTATATCATCATTTGCATTAAATGCATGAAATACAGAATATTATCTTATATAGCAAAGAACTTTGAATCAAATTGATTTATTAACAAATTTTAGTGCATCAACCGATTAATAATTATGCCATCTACAATTTCTGGAAACACTTCATTTTGATTATGTTGTCGCTATCTCTAGTTGTGTGCTATAACGAAACCATTAATTAACAAGTACATGGAAAACCCAGCAAACACGAAAACGAATTTTTGTCTTGACTATTTCAACTAAAAATGGCTATTTTAACGAACTAGTTTTTAAATTTTTGCGTCATCAATTGCTGAAAAAATTGTTGCTTTTGGAAGCTATCAGTTTCCTGAAAAAAACCCTGAAAAAAATTAATGCAAAATTAGCCATTTTTTTATTGAAAAGGGCTGTTTGCTCGCTTTGATTATTTTCCAAAAAAAATGATAAAAGCGGGTTCGAAGTTGTGTTGTTTTAAACAATTATTTAGATATCAAATATGTTATTTAATCTAAGAATAATTGTAAATAACTCATTCTGCAGATAATACATTCCATCATGCGACTGAGATCCGAATAAGAGAAACCACCAGCTAGGCATTTCGATGTTTCGGTGCTTAAACTTAAACAGCGAGAAATATTAAAAAATGTTGGTAAGAAGTTCAAGAATACAGTTAGATCAAACTAAAATAATGCCCAAGCTTTGAAAAAAGGTGGTGAGGGTGAGAGACGTCAACAAATTATGAACATGTTTGGGTCATTTTATTTACCACTATCACTATTTTTATTCTCTGAATTTGACGCTCATCGGAAAGAAACAAAACAAACTGCAATTTTGTTTACACTGAAAAAAAATCTTAGGTGGAATTAAAATTATCATGCGATGAACAAAATCATTAGTCATTACTCGTTTTCTGCAACGTAGCATTTTCGTGCATTGTAAATAGTTCGTTTCGTTTAATTCACGAACTGAAAAAATGGCATCTTGATGAACGAAAAGTTGAGTAGTTTTACATATTTAATGCACGGATTATTCCACGTCAAATTTACAACCACGATTTTAATTCCTACCAAAAATTCTTCTTGCATTTTTAGCAGAAAATAATTGACATCTATTTTTTGTTTTGGCTGAATGCGATAGATTTTTTCAAGTTTTGAGCTTTTGAATTTTATGAATTGGATCATTTTTCAACCACTGATATCTCGGAAATTCTTCGTTTTACGGAAAAATTTATTAATAATAAAAAGTGCATTTTCGAATGAAAATCTGATATAGTTTTTTTGTTATTTATGTTAAGAATTCTGCAAATGTTAGAAACATATTGAAAAAACAACCTTGAACTAATAAGTTTTTTATTCTATGAAAACATTTATAATCATATTGAGAACCTTATTACTTTACGAGATATTTCAATTAAAGCTCGCCCATAACATGGCGTTTAATGTAAAATTGCCCTTTTTAATGTTATAATTGTAATTTCTCGCAGAATATTTCGACACAGCAAAATTTTTACACAACATTTTTAACATTTTTATTATTTGAAAAAAAAAAAAATAAGCAAAAAATTTATCCAACTTTATAAAAAAAAACTCAATTTTTCCGGCAAGCTCATGCGAAAATGCAACTTTTTATATTTAATAATTTTTTCCATGCATCGAATACTTTCCGAGCTATCAACGATTGAAAAATGTTTAATTTTTCTAACTTTAAAAGTTGAAAGCCATACCTTGAGGTAAATATTATATTCACCCATAACAAAAATTCCTGTCAAATATTTTTAGCTAAAGAATGCAAGAAAAAAAATTTGGAATGAACTAAAATTTTATTTATAAATCGGACGTTGATTGGCCCGTACGATGCATAAAAGTTATCATCGATGTTTTAGTTAGTTTTCGTGAATGAAACGAAATGATTCATTCTTTTATTAATTGTTTTATATAGTATAAATATTTCGATAGCAAGCAACTAAAAACTAAATAAATTAAATCAATTCCTATATTTTACCAAAGTTGGTTTTATGAAACTTATTCGTAGCAGAATTAAAAATATTTTTTCTCAGTGTATACTCTTATTTGACAGTTTGCGCTCGAACGGGCAGTCGAAATCTAGTACCGCAATCTAACAAGCTCGAACGCTTGGTCGAATGCGATACATAATGCCGCAATTTAGTCGAAACGACTTCAAAACGTTTCGAATCGAGTCACTCGAATCGAGATGCGGAATTGGAAACTTATCGTTTCGGTTTACAGCGAGTGTCTACCCAGTTAAGCTCAGCCGGAAGTGAACCGGAATTCTGGCTGGTTCCAGTTCGTATTCCGGCTCCAGTGACACAACCGATTCCAACCAACCGTTAGAATCGGTTGTTGCACTGGAGCCGGAATACGAACTGGAACCAGCCAGAATTCCAGTTCATTTCCGGCTGAGCTTCACTGGGTATATTTGGTAACTTCTTCCAACCGACGCCAACGTTGCTATTCGCAGAAGGGAGGCAAAACAAAGGAAAATGTAAAAAATAGGATCTCGCGATAAATGTTATGCAGAAGTGTTCTGCGTGAATTTTGATTCGACTCGTGAAAGATTTTTATTTTAAATAAAATTATGGATTGAGCTCAATAAATAAAACTATCGGTTGTGAGACAATAAATTATTTGATTGAATTCAATAACATTTTTTTAAAGTTTACAGAAATTAAAACAATTATTGAAATTAAAAGTTTATTGTAACTTTAATGAAAATATACTTTCAAACCTCGATTCACACCAATTATTTTGTCGTTTGATACTATGAACAGTATTTGTTTGTATTCAATTTGATTATGCTGTATGTTTTCTGCGTGGAAGTAAAAATTAGTGCATCTAAGCAGCTTGGATTGAACTGGAAGATGTAGCATTATGTCAAGCTGGGCATGATGTATCCCAGGATCCGATTGATAGGATGCTAGCAAGAAGCGGAATTCCATTGGCTTTGAAGCTTGTAAAAGCCCGAAACTTTTTATATGTGGAGGCCAATACGAAAGCTAATGATAGTGTCCAACGAAAATCGAAAATCGCTGCGAACCAATGGTGATGATGGTGGGGACTGTGGAAACTAAGATTCGAGAAGAAAGAAAATGCGTGTATTTTTCTCGTGCAAAGTTTTTAATTCAGGACCAGTAGTAAAAAGAAGATAATGGTTTATCACACACTCTGCAGCGCTTAGTTAAAAAACGCTGGATTTAATTGCTAATAGGTACGCATGGCAGGACACAGATCACACCTGTTACATCATCACCATCTCATTTCATCCGGTGGTTCATCATATTTTCGAGGGATAATATTGTGTTGTGGTGTACAGTCGTAATTCGCTGGTTGGACACTTTTTAACTGGAACGCTTTTTAGTTGGACCTCCGCTAGTTGGACCATTGTCCAACTAAAAAGCATCCGAACGACAAAATCTCGTGCCAAATTTACTTTGACAATCAATCTGACAATATTTAGAGATAAGAACAGATGCATTTACACTGCCAACATCTTCTTTGGAGTTTTTGACATTTGTCAGTCGGTCCAACTAGCGAATCAAATTCGTTAGTTGGACAACGCTGTGGCCCAACCAGCGAATCACGACTGTATACTACCCAAGATCGCTTATTTACCCCGTTTTCTATGGGATTTCCTATCTTCATAGGACTGACGTGCGATCATAGGCAGTATAGTGAAATGCATGAACGTGAATGTACTTGGAATTCAATTCACTTAGTCTGTAAATAAGGGGAGGGCGGGAGTAGACGGGGTTGGGTGGTTGTACTTAAATTATAAAAATGATATTTTTAATACATTTTAACATTTCTAATATTGTTCTTAGAAACAGTAACACGAAATGTTAATTAACTTTATAATTTATTGTTGGACAATAAAATAGCTTGTTGCAAGACGTTTATTATAAATTTACTAGAAGTATTCCGCGTCGAACAATGTGGAAATGTCCTATGATTCTAGGATAACCACTTTTGTTAATTCGTTGCAATAGTTTTTGACTTACTCCGAGAATTTTATCTAAACTGTGGATACATGGATGTGAATTTGATGATCAATTTGGTAAGCAGCAAACGTCACGTTCAAAAATATTCGAACGTTCGACTGTTTAACCTACCTATGATTAAGACCCGTGTCAGGCCATGGCAAACACCTGATGATCCTTTGGCTCGTTCTAAGGACAGACAAACAAATATAACAATTCGAAGACTGATTTGGGAAATACTTCGATGATATTCAAAAGAGCATATCTGAACATTACATTACATTATTGTCGCATCAGCTCAACGCATCGTAAAAAGCGATGCTAATGCATTTGGCAGGCGAAGATTTAATAGAATTTCAAATTGTTTGAGTTAAAAGTTGGAGACACAGTACGCTACTTCGAATTATGAAAAAATTCTTATCGCTGACGCTAGGAATTTTGCACTACCCCGCAGGACCGTTGTTTGAAAGCAAGATTCCGTGTTATGTCATTTGCCATACTGATAAATTGGAATCAAATTTATAATTTTGAACAATAACTCATTATACAACCGATTCTAATTAGAATTAGTTGTGTTCTTGGCGCCGGAATACTACACAGTTAAGCTTTTTCGGGAAATCTGCCGGAATGTTGGCTACACCGAGCAAAAAGCATCTACGAATTTCTCGGCATATGAGCCAGCCTTCTGACGATGCCATTGAACGCATTAGAATGTCATAGGCAGGCTTATGAATTCATTTGTCTTTATTCATGCACTCCATAGACGTACAAATAATGCATTTCATAAAATAGTTTTATGCCTTCGCTCCAATATATGCGTTTAAGAATTCCATAAGTTTTTCTCATGAAACCCATATGAGATCTGTTATTGATTCTATAAAATTATATTTTGTTTTTCATAAACGTCACTTTTGTGAAAAGTTCATAATTGTTTCTTATGAATTCAGTACTAGCCTGGACGGCCAACCAGAAGCTAATCGTTTCAGACTAGCACTTTTTGGTTATCACTGTTTGAAACAATTTTTAGTCAAATTGCAACAAAATTTTAAATATGAATTTTTTTATGTTATTTAATAAATTACTGTGAGCATTAAATCAGTTTACATGGTTATGATTTTTACAGAAGATATCCGATTATTTGAAATGGAAAAAGTTGTGCATATAATTAGTGTAAGACGCGTATTTTATAATTATCAAAATCATTTGAGAAGTAACAATCATTATCATTCAGTTATCAAATCCAGTTTCCCAGTTGTCTAAGCCCAGTTTCCCAGGCAATATTGACGAAGCGTAGCTCATTATGTACAAATTTTAATATTTAATGAGAATTTTCTCTTCAATCTTCTGAATGGACCTACACTTGGTGGTTCATTTGTCCCGAATTGAGTTCTACAAGATGACGAATGAACTCATGGGGAGTGACGTTCATGTTTGACAATTCTCGGTGGGTTGTTTACTTTATCAGTTGCATGAGTTCGAGTGCAACGGGTGCCCATCTGTTACATTCAAACTCACGTAACTCCCATGTAAATTGTAAACAAACCACCGAGAATTGCCAAACGAAGTTCAGCCGGCTCATTTTGTGGGGTTATATCGGTTGGTGTAAAACCTAATATCCTCTCAAGGTTGATTTTTACTGTTGATATTTTGTCTGCTAAAAACGCTCGAAAAATATCAGCCATGTTCTATTTTTAATATAAATGCACAAAAATATCCATAAATAAAAAACTTATGGCATGCATTCGAACATTGTGATGAATTTCATAAGACTGTTCTATGAACATCATTATTTCTACTATGTGTTCTGCTTATAAATGTCAGCAAAATGAATAGCAAATAAATGAATTTAAAAACAAAAACAAAATAATATTCATTTCACATTATAATCTCCTTATAAAAATATAGGAATCTAGATAGACATCCCATTCTAAAACTACTTAACAAAACAAAACCGCCAACTGGATATTTTTTGATGGCTGGATCTTTTGGCTGCTCAAAAAATGACGAACTGGCGCATATTATGCAATATCCTCAGTAGTATAAACAGCCGTTGTTTTAGGAGCATTGGGGTAATGTTCCGTTTCCGTCACGGATTCAGATACACGCCAATAGTTTGCAGGTTCCGCTACGATCCTTAGTTTGCAGGTTAACTAAGGTTGAAAAAAATCTTAAGGATTTTTCACCCATTATTAAGATCAATATACCCAATGGCATTACCTCATCGAGTAGTTGTGAAATGGGTAAAAAGTACTCAATGTTAGAAACAAAAAATTACCCATTTTTTGACAACTCGAAGAACTTCCGAAAATGGGCAATTCGAATACATAAAATGGGTAGTTTTTGTTTACCGTGCAGTGACACAACAGATTCTTGTTAGAATCGATTATGTCACTGCAGCCGGAATACGAATCAGAACCAACCAGAATTTCCGATTGAACTTTACTTTACCCATGGGGCCATGGGTTTTCAATATAGTGACTTTTCAATCCAGCTTTTTACCTGCCATAATGGCGGTCCAAATTGTTCAGTTCGTAATACGTTTAATGGCCCTTTTTTGACAATAATCGTTTACGTCAACCGCCCAGTGAGATTAAATCATCCCACGTTAGTCCAGTGCGTTGGATGCTTATTCAATGAACGCCCGACAACTTCAACTGGGCGTTGCTGTCAAGCTGGCGTAAACGATTATTGTCAAAAGGAGGCAATCAAACGTATTACGAACTGAACAATTTAGGACGCCATTATGGCACATAAAAAGCTGGATATAGGATTAGCTCTTCTTCAAAGGCTTCGAAAAATAACGTATAACATAAAAACGAAAGCGTATTCGAAACTGATCGTTCGTATATACTGTTTCCGCAAAACAATCGTTGAATGGTCGTAAAGGTTCCTTCTCCGCAAGTCTGTTTGTAATATCTAGCATGAGAACCTCTTCATTGCACTCCTGATTCAGGGCGGCCGTAGTATGTGCTTCAGACAGTAACTTCTGGGCTAACATTAGTTAATAGAATTCGTCGTCCGTCCCGAACCCATAACATTTCTCAGAATTGTTATTACATAGAGAATTTTAGCATGTATGAAAAAAATGTCTTATTCAATTCAATAATACGATGTTTATTGCTTGCTTCAAACGGCAAAAATAATGGCACAGAGAACAGACATCCATGATCGAACAAAAATATTTAAAAAACGTGTGTAAACATTTGAATTAATATACTAAAAACACTAGCGCAGCCACACCAACCTATCCCAACTATCCGTCAAATCGATTCCGGAACCGGTTCGAAATCCTGGATGGATTCAGCATGGAATCTAGCTCAAAGAAAACAACCGATTCTGACTCTATCGGTTGACGCATTTGAGCTGGAATTCATGCTGGAAGTCCGAATCGGTTTCGGACTAGTTTGACTGGGTAGAGGAATAACCGCTGTCAATTCTGTCGCACTCAGCCACAAAAAACATGACGACAGTAGCGCACCTGGTTTAGATATCCAAACTACCTTCGAAACCGTTAGAGATTTTACACAAGTTGAATGCTGAAGATGGACGTCTGTTCTCTGTGATAATGGTATGAGCATTTTTTTCATTGAAACAATAATTAACTTTTAATCTCAATAAACATTTCCAGTTTGACTAATTTTACAATCATTGCAATAAAATATTTTTAGAAAAGAGAATGATGTTTGTTACTGAAATGATTTTATTTAATTCAATAAATAAATGTATTTTCTTTCTAGCAACATTTTTTTTAACTGAATAAAGTCCATATCATTAAAAAACGATTGTTTTATTGCATGATTGCAAAAAAAATGTAACGTAACTATAATAACAACTACCGGTGTAAAAACAGATTATTATTTTGGCAACCTATTTACCAACGACCGGTGCGAAAACGGGTGTCAAAATAAAATATTATCGTTTGGCGTAATCAAAATACACACGCATTTGCTTACGCACCGGTGCTGATAGTCTAACCTAACCTATTCTAGTTAATATGAGTAAATTTTCGAATTAAAATGGAAACCGACTTAATGGAAATTAAAAAAAAAGAAATCGTTGCGCGAAACTTAAACAATATTTACACCATGAACAACTCTTCCACTTTGATTGAGAATTATCAAACTTCCAACTTAGAAGAAAAACCGCGTGTTCGCGAACAAGCTCAAACAAGACCAGCTTTCAACTTTCCGATGTTGCTGCTTTCAGCGTTGGCGCGAGAATGTTGAAGCTAATTTCGATTTGTTTTCCTCCACGAATGACAGGTGAAGGAAAACAAATCGTTGAACACACTTATACATGTAACAGATTGTCAAGTACTCTACAGGGTTGCCAAAATTAAATCTGTATTTTTGTCCTAAAAAATCTTTTCATCTGTATTTACTCCTCGAAAAATCCTGTGTCGATATCTGTATCGAATCAGTTGGGTCGTTTAACTTTTTGCTGGATTATCTATCGATTAATTCTGGTGGTTTAAATCAGTCAAGCAAAGACCTGTTTACATTTTCATAAAAAAAACACCACAAGTCGTTCTGATATTGAACTTGAGCTTGTGCGACCACCCCTGGCCGCCAATCCGTTATCGATCTGGACTAGCTGAAGTTGAACAGAGAATAAGTAGATAATTATGCTTGGGAGTAGCGAAACATCTTTCAATGTGCAACTCCTGGTAATCCTAAAGTTTTTATTGTTCAATACCGGCGCCGGCCAGGCCCGAACGTAGATCGCGGAAGGAAAGGGACGGAATGGTTAGTCCGATACTTGCTTTTGTTAGAGGCCGTATATACTACTGCGCACTCCACAAGTATCACAGGAGGAGCATATTTTTGTTAGTAATCTACTTCTTCCTTAACGACGCCAGAGAGGTGACTTCACTATCTGGACTAGATACCGATCCACCAAACTCATAGACCGGGGACCAACGGCTTTACTTCCCTTCCGAAGGAAGACGTGACCACAGATTTTTTCACCTCAGAAAAATCTCAACGACCTCGGCTGGAATTGAACCCAGGCAACTGGAATGAGTGGCGGTAACGCTTACCACTCAACCACCGGCGCCGTCTACAAGTCGTTCTGATATTTTACATCCAGAAACTTGAACTTCATCGATGTGCACAATGGAAAAATAATTTTCTTCTTCATTTAATGACTTTTGTTGATATATAATATTATAAACATTTAGTCGACCAATGTAGCTGTCGAATTTTCGGAAAAAAATTAAAAATTAAGAATGTCACAGAGCATTACAATTAACGTTTTTGGAAGTAGACTTCAGCCAGGCGTTTGCTGAGTGCTAACCTGAGTGCATTGCAAACCTTTACCTTTCAGAGTGAGCGACCAATCTCAAAAGTGAATATATATTTTAATATAGAGGGCTAAGCTGAGAGAGACAGAGAGGAAGTATTACTGAAACATAAAAAATATTTCTAAAAATAGTTTTTGTAACATCATTTCTTAAAAATCTGTATATCTGTACATACACGGAAAAATCTGTATATCTGTACACACAGATTCTTGGTCTGAAAATGGCTGAAAAATCTGTATAAATACAGATTATTCTGTATTTTTGGTAACCCTGACTCTATAATGGGCTAAGAGAAGAGAC
>NC_080670.1:115840846-116045846 GCF_030247195.1 Topomyia yanbarensis
TACACATAGGTGAACATGTAATCGTGATCATCAACGCTCAACTCCACCCATGATTTCAAAAATAGAACAATGCCTCGATGATTTAGTGAACGCTATTACAGTTTCGACCCGTTTTTATATAAAAATATATAGGAGTATATTCCCGATTTTATTCACTCCCGTTTTTATGCACCCCGATTTTATTAACTTTTTGTACCCGATTTTATCAACCTCCCGTAAATTCAATCTTTTATACCAGAAATTCAGACCTATTATCTTCCAGTTATATTCAATCAAGATAATGGGTCCTGCATTGTTAGGAAGTAGTCGAAATGTAGGGTAGTGTGCCCAATTTTGGTCCTAAAGGGTGTCCCACATCAAATTGCATGACTGAAAAAAGGTACAGAAAATAACCCCTTATGTATTTTCTAGTGAAAATTTGGGTAAAAGTAGTTTAGAGTGCATTGTTTACATTGTACAGTGAAGACCCGTTTTAATCAGTCCCTTGGGGAGTTTTAGGTTGATAAAACGGGGACATTGACAAAATTGAAACACATATTTTTCTTTTTTTAAGAACCCGAAGCCCTTAAAATATTCTTCTTTAGTCTCTAGATATAGCCTCATAACCGTTTTTGATTATTTAGCTTAAATTTACCTTAAGGGTACCTGACAATGCAAAATTTAAAAAAAATGCATATTTCGCATCTCTAAGATAGGAAAAATATGCTCAAAAAAGGATTTACTCGAATTCAACTTGGTTCGTCTGCTAGAGCCCATCAAACTATCAACTTTCATGTGAGGCTGATGAAATCGGGTCTTCACTGTTCACTGTATTTGCATCGCTGTCAGTGTTTCGAAAGTTGGGAATATCATCATCCGAAAAGCAATGTCGCGAATTGATTTTGCGTAAGCACCTGGAAAACCCACGACCACAACTCGAACAATCGGAACATCGAAAAACAACTCGGAGTCGTGCAGACAACTGTGAGTCGTGTGATTAAACGTTCCTACTAAACTCTGAGCATCGAGCGGAAGAAAAAATGCAGCCATAATAATTGTTCTATTAGTGATCAGGATCTACGGAAGCATCCCAAAGAGATTAAATCTGAGGAAATAATATGGAGAAAAAGTGGGTTGTGGTGAAAGAAATAAATAAACCAAAAGTTTACTAATGAGTTATATTTTATTGTCTGAAAGTTTGAAAAGGATCGATCCACTGGGCGATGCAACTTGATGTGAGATAACCTTTATTTAAACACTTTGACATATTATCCGTGGAAAACATAACAATTGGAAGAGATGCCGTGTGTAGTAAGTATTGAATACTTCGTAATATTACAAACTGCAAACAAAATTTAAACTAGACTATTTGGAGGATTGTCTGTGAACACATATCCGAAGGATACAATTTAGCGCATATTTGTCTCTTAAAGTGTGATGTCGGTTCTCTAGTTTGTCTACTCCTATAAACTATCTCCTATCAGCGCATTTGAGTCATCACCAAACAAAATTCGAATTAAATCAGCTATTGTCTTGTTTCTGTTCTCTTTTGTTATCTTCTATGTCATCCAAGCGGATTAATCTTTTCACTTGCAAGTAGGAACACACCAACCAGTACGAACCTACGAGAATGGACCATGCCAGTCGAAAGCCACAGACCCAGGCTCAATTCACCAATCTCTAAAAAATACTAAGACTGTTCCAAACTCTTTGAAATCTGAAACGAAATATTGTTTGATAATGAAAAACCCTATATCAAAAAAGAATATCAAATATGTTTGTCCCGTTGTTGAAATTCTACGCAAACTGTCCCCTTAATCAAAGTAGTAAATATTAAATTTGTGAAAACAGTGAGTTTCATTCACAAAGAGATGGGTACAATATTAACAACTACAATAGTGAGATCGATACAGTAAAACTATTCATCACTGTCGTCACACCAAAAAATTTAAACATGGCGAACGTATCCATTTCCGATTTTAGTAAAACTAAAAGTCACCCGCTTAGCAAGAAAGCTCTCAGCGCTCACTTTCCTAAACAAAATCAAACAACGTCATTTGCATGGATCCTGGTTGAACTAACATGCTCAGAATTTTCCGATTTCATTCAGATTTTTACCAACGCTTTGTGTCTAATTAATCAAAGAATAATATCTGCATCGCACTTTTAAGGAGATTAACTATTAAATTTCGTTGACAGAATTCATTGTCATTCATAATGAGTATATCTGCTAAATTTTAGATCGATCCAATGCATGGAAGTTGGATTAGACAACAGTCGGACGGTTCGGTAAAATATAACTTTTATCACTGATAGGGCATTAGATTTAATTTTACTGCAAACTAACAACTTGAGATGGTTATCAGCTTGCTTCTAATTATGTTGGATGGAAGAATGAAGATTAAAAAGTTTCCCGATTTTATCAACTTCCCCGTTTTATCAACCAAAATTTTTCGGGTGGTTGATAAAAACGGGTCATTACTGTACATTTATAATCTAATCAACATGGTCTCAACGAACCAATAAACGCTTATTCCCATACGATCGTAAAGTCCCTACGCCCGCACATCTGAACCGTATAGTCAATATCACAATCAGAATCACGGCCCGCTGCAATTTGACTTAAGTAGTGTTTTAGTGGAGGATATATCCTATCTCGTCTGCAATTTTAATGAGTGCTTCTGATAGGAAGCCCTTCCAAGAACATAACTCTTCAGCTTCAGTAGGACAACTCTAAAAAATAAACCGGTGAGAAAGTCGAACATATTTTTTTCTACACATACTACCAAGTGTTCTTTTCATATCAGTAGCATCTGGCTCACAAGGCGCGTTCCCTTTATCTTTTCACTGCATTCTTCGTTACTAAATACATACACAAAAGAACCACTCCTGAACATATTTTTAGGTCGTTACATAACTCGAAATTGTTTTCCCCAGTGGAGCGCATCTAAGTGTATTTGCTGAATACTGTTTATTCAAAGCAAAGCTCTAAACGTGTTTCAAATGAGGCAACAAAGAGAACAATAGTGTAATGATACTTAGAGGTGTGCAGAGCCGCTTACCATTTTTACCTGAAATCGGAGGCGTGGCGGAGCAGTGCGCACCTCTAATGATACTGAAACAGTTGTACTTTGCAACTTCTATATAAAATTCTACGCTGCTGAACATGGAATTTGGTACATACAAAATATTAATGCTTGTAAACATGCTATACAAATTAATACCAATCAGTACTTTCTTTTGGCCGAATGGCATTATTTTTTGTTTGACAACCAAGGATTGCTTCGGATTAGCTTCGCAACTTTTTGAGAACAAATCAAAACTGCAACTGCTCTTACATAACTCAATCTTCTCACCCACCAAAATATCCAACTAACCCCCGTCGTTCAGCAGGCGCAAACCCAGTGGGATCTGCCCGTTCTTTGAAAATACCTACAGAAGCATGTTGTCTTAGTGATAAAAACATTCGATATATGGAAAAGCGATATAAACTTATCATCCTAGGTACAGACAAAAACATTTTGACAGAAGATGTGGCTGTAACTTCTGTAAATATCTTTAAACATTTTCAAGCTTTCAAGCTTCAATAAATCAGTAACAAAAATATAATGTATCGTATCGAATATTATTGAAAGAAGAGAAAAAGCAACAATTCTCGCGGTATCACATTATAATTCAAATAACCTTAAGATATAAAATCTTTTTCAAATGACCACCTCTTTCAAATGACATCCATATTGATGGTGGTTCTCATTATTTGTGGTAAACGGAAGTCGCCATCTTGTATTTCAAAATGGCGCTAATGGTCAATTTTTGGTGTCTGCTGACCATATCCTTTCAAATGACACATATTGATGGAGGTGTGGTAACTAGAAGTCGCCATCTTGGATTTCAAAATGGCGGTAAATGTCTATTATTGGTGTCTGCTGACCATATCCTTTCAAATGATATCTATGTTGGCGGTGGTTCTCACTATTTTGTGATAACCGGAAGTCGCCATCTTGGATTTCAAAATGGCGCTAATGGTCAATTTTCGGTGTCTGCTGACCATATCCTTTCAAATGACACCCATATTGATGGTGTTTCTCACTATTTTGTGGTAAGCAGAAGTCGCCATCTTGGATTTCAAATTGGCGCTAATAGTTAATTTTCGGTGTCTGCTGACCATATCCTTTCAAATGACACCCATATTGATGGTGTTTCTCACTATTTTGTAGTAACCGGAAGTCGCCATCTTGGATTTCAAAATGGCGGTAAATGTCTATTATTGGTGTCTGCTGACCATATCCTTTCAAATGATATCTATGTTGGCGGTGGTTCTCACTATTTTGTGGTAACCGGAAGTCGCCATTTTGGATTTCAAAATGGCGCTAATGGTCAATTTTCGGTGTCTGCTGACCATATCTTTTAAAATGACACCCATATTGATGGTGGTTCTCACTATTTTGTGGTAACGGGAAGTCGCCATCTTGGATTTCAAAATGGCGCTAATGGTCAATTTTAGGTGTCTGCTGACCATATCCTTTCAAATGACATCCATATTGATGGTGGTTCTCACTATTTTGTGGGAGCCGGAAGTCGCCATCTTGGATTTTAAAATGGCGCTAATGGTCAATTTTCGGTGTCTGCTGACCATATCTTTTAAAATGACACCCATATTTATGGTGGTTCTCACTATTTTGTGGTAACCGGAAGTCGCCATCTTGGATTTCAAAATGGCGCTAATGGTCAATTTTCGGTGTCTGCTAACCATATCCTTTCAAATGACACCCATATTGATGGTGTTTCTCACTATTTTGTGGTAACCGGAAGTCGCCATCTTGGATTTCAAAATGGCGGTAAATGTCTATTATTGGTGTCTGCTGACCATATCCTTTCAAATGATATCTATGTTGGCGGTGGTTCTCACTATTTTGTGGTAACCGGAAGTCGCCATCTTGGATTTCAAAATGGCGCTAATGGTCAATTTTCGGTGTCTGCTGACCATATCTTTTAAAATGACACCCATATTGATGGTGGTTCTCACTATTTTGTGGTAACCGGAAGTCGCCATCTTGGATTTCAAAATGGCGCTAATGGTCAATTTTCGGTGTCTGCTGACCATATCCTTTCAAATGACATCCATATTGATGGTGGTTCTCACTATTTTGTGGGAGCCGGAAGTCGTCATCTTGGATTTTAAAATGGCGCTAATGGTCAATTTTCGGCGTCTGCTGACCATATCCTTTCAAATGACACCCATATTGATGGTGGTTCTCACTATTTTGTGGAAACCGGAAGTCGCCATCTTGGATTTCAAAATGGCGCTAATAGTCAATTTTCGGTGTCTGCTGACCATATCCTTTCAAATGACACCCATATTGATGGTGTTTCTCACTATTTTGTGGTAACCGGAAGTCGCCATCTTTTATTCAAAATGGCGGTAAATGTCTATTATTGGTGTCTGCTGACCATATACTTTCAAATTACATCTATGTTGGTGGTGGCTCTCACTATTTTGTGGTAACCGGAAGTCGCCATCTTGGATTTCAAAATGGCGCTAATGGTCAATTTTCGGTGTCTGCTAACCATATCCTTTCAAATGACACCCATATTGATGGTGTTTCTCACTATTTTGTGGTAATCGACGCTAAAAGTTAATTTTCGGTGTCTGCTAACCATATCCTTTCAAATGACACTCATATTGATGGTGGTTCTTTCTATTTTGTGGTAACCGGAAGTCGCCATCTTGGATTTCAAAATGGCGCTAATGGTCAATTTTCGGTGTCTGCTGACCATATCTTTTAAAATGACACCCATATTTATGGTGGTTCTCACTATTTTGTGGTAACCGGAAGTCGCCATCTTGGATTTCAAAATGGCGCTAATGGTCAATTTTCGGTGTCTGCTGACCATATCCTTTCAAATGACATCCATATTGATGGTGGTTCTCACTATTTTGTGGGAGCCGGAAGTCGCCATCTTGGATTTTAAAATGGCGCTAATGGTCAATTTTCGGCGTCAGCTGACCATATCTTTCAAAATGACACCCATATTGATGGTGGTTCTCACTATTTTGTGGTAACCGGAAGTCGCCATCTTGGATTTCAAAATGGCGCTAATGGTCAATTTTCGGTGTCTGCTGACCATATCCTTTCAAATGACATCCATATTGATGGTGGTTCTCACTATTTTGTGGGAGCCGGAAGTCGCCATCTTGGATTTTAAAATGGCGCTAATGGTCAATTTTCGGTGTCTGCTGACCATATCCTTTCAAATGACACCCATATTGATGGTGGTTCTCACTATTTTGTGGTAACCGGAAGTCGCCATCTTTTATTCAAAATGGCGCTAATGGTCAATTTTCGATGTCTGCTGACCAATACGGATCCAAAATCTTACGATTTCTGTTCATAAGTCCGAATAAGAAATATTCTGAACGCCTGTTATGAACCTATGTATTATTTTCGTACCGCAAAAATGGGTTAATATTCTATACCATTCTTGCTCTGAAAATTTTGTCGAACAATTTTTGCGCTAAATGATATTTGACCCGCTTTTGTTTTGATAAATATACCATTTCGGATTTAAGAGAATATTTTAACCCACTTTTGCTCTGAACAAAATTTTAATCCACTCTTGCTCTTAGTCTCTCATATAAAAATAGCGAAGGCTAAAAAACTTCCTTTTATTTATGATTTTTGGGCAGTTCCCCATACCAAACATACCCATATTGCAAAGTTCCTGATGATAAATCATCATGAAAATGCCGCAATATTGAGTTAAGTAAACTTCCTGATGATAAATCATCAAGAAAATGCCACAATATTGAGTTAAGTAAACTTCCTGATGATAAATCATCATGAAAATGCCGCAATGAGGTTAAGGTTAAGGTAAGTCATTTATTTTTTCCAAAATAACGAGGAACATTATTGTTGTACATGGAAGATGTCTCAGAACAATTTTTCAATTACCGAAAAATACCCGATATTATATCTAAAATAAATTTGCACTGATTTTGCAATAAAAATGCTGGCAGCACTAGCATAGCCGATAAACATCAACCCGAATACAAACCGCAACACAGCCGAAGTTTGGTTTCGCTATTCTCGTGTTTCGCACAGTTTATAAAGAACAGTTGCGCAAAGACTGAAGCAAATCTACCTATTGAACACTCAAACGTCTACCTATCGGACACGAAGAATAACAATGCTCGAATACGTGGGGAGTATCGTTATTATGTGATTATAATTATGAGAAAAAATTCAATGATGTAATATCTAGGAACAGATCACTTGTGATGCATTTTTAAAAATCAGCGAAATTAAATGCATTTATTTCCATCAAAATAGAAATTCATAATGTATTTTGCGTGCGTGCAATGTTGTTTGCGTTGCGTGTAAGACGTCAAAAAAAACTAGCCTACAGAACAGAAAAACTAGCCCTACATTTAACAAAACGTCGAACAAAGTGGATCAACGTAGGACGTTTGTTAAACAAACTTTTTTGCGAGGCAGTGCAAAGCTGATGCAAAACTGGAAATTAAATGCATTTTTTTCAATTTGATGCAAATTTTTTATACATTCTTAGAGTGATCTGCCCCTAGTGTAATATTAACATTTAAATAATGTTAATATTTCGCATAATGACAATTATTAAAAAATATATGTTCACTGATATTCAAATTTGGCACTATTTCAAACACCGGAACAGCTCTGGGTAGTGTTAATAATCTTCCACCGACAGTGGTAATATGAAGGTATTTCTCATAGTTAAAGTGCAGCTAAAATTTTGACAAATTTGTGTATGCATTCCACTTATACATATGTACCTGTTTCAAATTTATCTTACGCTGCAAATTCGACTGTTTTTTGTCACACCCCAATCAGACGGCAAGTGGCAAAAATCAATGCATTTCGTTCTTAGTTGCGGATAAGTTGAGAACCGGAAAAAGCTTAAATTCTTTATACGATGTTATTTATCGTACTGATTTTTACAAAATAAAACTAAACACTTTATTTTAAATTTTTAAATGCACAAAGCTAACTTCTAACTGAAGCGTTCGGGTTGTCATTTGAAATTTAAATAAAAATAAAAGGTTGCCAAAATTTAAAAAAGACCAATGATTGGTCCAATGTTGCCAATCCTCTTTACGCAACTCTACTATTAAAAACTCTGGTGTTTCCCAGTGAGCAAATTTTCTGGCAGAGACGCTCTGCTAGATTTCTGCAAGTCTTGGTTTGGCAGCCCTGACAGATTTCTGTGCGTATCCTGTCGGGTTAGTTGAGTTAGGGCGAACTCGGTTTCGCTCGCGTTTTCTGGCAAATTTTGACAGGGACCGAGCTAAACCCTGGCATAAGTCGGACATAAACTGTGCAAAGATCCTGGCAATTCATACCTGGTAGAATTTAGCACAAATCGAGCAAAACATCTGACAAATATGTGGCAGGAAGCGTGCAGAGATCTTGGCCGTACATTTCTGGCTCGATTCTGGATAAAAGTGAGCAGCATCGGTTGGTTTAACCGCTTCTGTCAGAAACGGTTGTTGCATTTGAGCGAATTCGTTGCCAGAATTCTCGCACAAATCGCGCAAAATGCTCGCAGAAACTCTGCCAGCATCAATTTCGCTTTGCTAAACTTTTGCTAACTTTCGGCTTGCCACGCTGACCGGGATGCGGCTAACCGGTCAGCGTGGCAAGCAGAAAGCTAGCAAAAGTTGAGCAAAGCGAATTTGATGCTGGCAGAGTTTCTGCGAGCATTTTGCGCGATTTGTGCGAGAATTCTGACAACGAATTCGCTCAAATGCAACAACCGTTTCTGACAGAAGCGGTTAAACCAACCGGTGCTGCTCACTTTTATCCACAATCGAGCCAGAAATGTACGGCCAAGATCTCTGCACGCTTCCTGCCACATCTTTGTCAGATGTTTTGCTCGATTTGTGCTAAATTCTACCAGATATGAATTTCCAGGATCTCTGCACAGTTTATATCCGACTTATGCCAGGGTTTAGCTCGGTTCCTGTCAAAATTTGCCAGAAAACGCGAGCGAAACCGAGTTCGCCCTAACTCAACTAACCCGGCAGGATACGCACAGAAATCTGTCAGGGCTGCCAAACCAAGACTTGCAGAAATCTAGCAGAGCGTCTGCCAGAAAATTTGCTCACTGGGTAGCGATCGTGGCAGTGCAGCCAATTTTTTTGTCATGTTTAGATATGTTTCTTTAAAACACAATGGCCGTTTTATGGACAAACATTTCGCCAAAAAATTTCCGGTACTAATTAATTTATTTATTTATTTATTTATTTAACTTCATCTTTGACGCAAAGCGCCATACAGATTGCTATTAAAACTAATTACATAACTACTATTCATCACAATGCACACAGCATATCAAATTTACATAACATACACATAAACACTTATTCTGTCGGTTCCCATACGTTGAATTTCTCGTGAAATTCGCGAAAGCAAGTCCCTCTCGGCCAAGTCGTCGGCGACAATGCAACATTTCTCAGTTTCAAATCTACTCCAACCTTGAATGAAATGAAAGGCATCGAAGCTACTTCTTTCCAGTCTGGCACAAGTTTTTTCACAACGGCAGGGTTCTTTCGGAGCGATTTTGTTACCATATCCGCGATGTTCCTTTCAGTAACTGAATTTTTCACTCTCGTGAAAAATAGCCAGCAGAGGTTAGCGGAGGAGCTCGATAATGAGTTAGACAAATTACCAAGACCAGAAACGTTTCGGGAGCCATGCTGCAGTTGGATTGACGAGAACGGGGAAGATTGGTCTGAAGGAGAGCTTGAGCCAGTAAACGATTGGGTTACTTCATACGATCTACCAGCAATCGTTTCGTTGATAGCAGCGACCTGTTGCTTCAATTTACGCACCTCTTGAAATAAATCCAATGCACAGTTTTCAGTCTGTGATTCTGTGTGCACAGCAGCAATAGCAGGCCGCCTGGGTACAAAGCCGGCAGACTCCGATAGCAACTTTCGTTTCTTTGAAAATGCCTCACAGTGACGAGCATCGATCATGATGTCGGTGCAAGGCGTACACATCCATAAGATGTTCCGCTGTTGTGTACAGCTAAGTGCCTCTTCTATCGTGAGTGCAACACATTCAGCATGATATTCGTCGGAGCAAAAGCCTTTACAGGTAACAGAATTTTCGTCCGATTCGATATTTAATGAACATTGGTTGCAAATCATTATTCCTTTTTTACCGAACAGTTCACACACAGCAGCAATCGGGTGATCGGTACCTAGTATTCTTGTCGTTTGTTTTAGCAGTATACGTAGGTAGTGGTGAGTGATTATGGCACCGGTAGTTTTTTTTTCTCTGCAGACACTGAACTTAATGTGGCGAATTTATCTTTGATGATGACCGTTTAGGCAAGACTATTATTCATACAGTAACAAAACTACTTAGTTAACATTCGTAAACGTACAAAATACACGACACGCACCGTTATCATGAATAAACCGATAGAAAAAGCACCACAGTAAAGAGGCGACACAGCGTTACGGCAAACAAACAATCGAAAAAATTAAACATTCTGTTATAATACAACATGTTTCTAGCAAATTTATCCAGCAAAAAATTATTTCAGAGTGGGTAAAATAAGCGACTATTATATCATAACCGAAAAAAATGAAAACACCTGTTTTGTCATTTTGGTAATTGTTCCGAATCGCGGCTTTTTCGAAAAGAGGGTTAATTTTTTTTTGGAAATGGTTCTAAATCTAGATTGAAACCGAATGTTACTGAATTTTGACGTTTAAATGTTATTGTAGAATACAAGTAGAATAATTTCAAAAAAGGAAAATAATAAAATTAGTACAAATGGAATTACCGGTGATTTTTCAAGATTAACGAACAATTCAGCATTATGCCAAATTTTATTATTTAGAGAATTAGTGACTTCTTCAGTTTGCTTCTACTGGTGAGAAGCAGGAAGCGGGGAGATTTACCAGATATGCTGCTATTGTTTAATCAAGGCTGATGAACATGTAATTGAAGTAACCTTTATCTTTAGTTTGGTGAAAACTAATTAGGCTTGCTGAATTCTAATTAGGCTTACCCAATGGTAATTTTTGAGCAACGCGGTATTATATTTAATCACTGCAGTATTATCTATATTTATTTAAAAAATTGAGATGTTTCTTAGTAAAATTGAGATGCTCCTCAGTAGAATCAGCCGAAATTCCTACTGGTTGTACTAGACTCGGTTGTGTCACTAGAGCCTGAATTCTTGCAGAATCCAGCCGGAATTCGAACTGGACTTAGAGTTATGGCTGAACTCATTCCTGCAAATTGATCGGAAATAATGCAAGCAGAAATGCAAGGTAAATGCAAGCAGAAATAGGTAACTGATTTTGAAATTTCGCAACACTGCTCGTAATTCGGATTCAAGTATTTTGTATGATTTTTTTTTATTATTTTGATTATAGAGGTTTTAATCATTCGCCTCTTTTCTGGTTAGAGTAATCTCTTGTGGAAAAATCTCTAACCCTATGTGCAGGGTTGGGAATCGAACCCAGGTGAGCTGCGTACAATCTTGTGTTTTGCATTCTCAATCCATCGAGCGTTGGTTTCGATTCTATTCCCCCAACGAGTGTTGATTTATAATGCAAGATATATATCTAAAAAAATTATCCATCGCTATGTAAACTTCGAACTTGCAAGATTTTAGAGCTTCACTATTTAGGGTAAACATTAAACCATTGTTTATGTCGATAAAACGAGCGAATTCTTGATAAAAAAATTTCTACTGATACTGGCAGGAAGTTTCGGATTTACCTATGTTCATGTCCCCTGGGAGTATTTTCAAATGTACGGGATGTTTATTTTCTTTAAAGATTATGGGATTGTTCCGCTGAATCAAACTAACAAGAATTCTGATTGATTTCTGCCTACTTGTCATTCTAATGATTCACCGATTCTGAATCCGTTTGCTGGGAGTCCCAATTCCGAGAAAAGTAAACAATCATACGCTATGTCATAATAAGAAATATACTGAACTAGATTGTTATCGACGCATTAAAAAATATTTCCGGTACTAACATATTTTTGTGTATTAGCGTATTTTCGACGTATTATCGACGTACAGTAATGTTTCGATTATATCACTATGCGTTTATATCAATACTCGTTTATATCACCCTCGATTATATCACGGTTTTGTCTCGATTATATCACGCTTTTTGAAAAATAGACAAGGCACACAATGTTGTGATCCAATTAAGCCACATATTGTGTCCTGGCACTTCTAAGATATTTTCACAATTGATTTGCTTATTTAAATATAGGGTAATGAGCCTATTATTGGATTTCGGACTATTTCGTTAAGGGTTTATATATGATGAGTTCGGTTAAAAAGTCGAACTTTTTTATTCATGTATCTTAAAGAATAGATTCTTAAGAATTTATCTTACACTTTTTAGAGGTCTAAGCAGTAGAAGCAATGTTAAAGTGCTGTTAATCTTGTTCCTTTACAAGGATGGAGGGCGTGGCGCGGAATTTTAAACGTGAATAATCTCGATATCAAGTTTTACCAAAAACGTTGTTGCAATTACTAGGATTGCTGAAATATCTTTCGGCTGGTTCCAATTTTTGTTTTAAATTCCTCGCAACTTAACTGTCGTGTCCTTAAGAGGGCGTTTGGTGTAGCGGGTAAAAAACGACTTCTTTTTGCCTTTCTCATATAGAAAGGTTATGCAATCACTCTGAAAAACGTCAACCTAATCCCGGCCCGGAGGGCCGAGTGTCATATCCCATACAACTCAGTTCGTCGAGATCGGAAAAAGTCTGTATGTGTGTGTATGTGTGTATGTATGTGTGTGTATGTGTGTGTATGTGTGTGTGTATGTATGTGCGTATGTGTCAAATAATGTCACGCATTTTTCTCAGAGATGGCTGGACCGATTTGCCCAAACTTAGTCTCAAATGAAAGGTGCAATCTTCCCATCGGCTGCTATTGAATTTTGGATCGATCGGAATTCTGGTTCCGGAATTACGGGTTTCAGAGTGCGGCCACACAGAAATTTCTCATATAAACTATAGGAAAAATTAAAAATAGAATTTTTATTTTTGATGCTAAATGTGTTCAAGGTGCATGAAACGTCGAGATTTGATGCAAACTCGAAAAAAAATTTAACGACGATTCACTTTTTTGGATTTTGGCACATTTTTGCCTTTCTCATATAGAAAGGTTATGCAATCACTCTGAAAAACGTCAACCTAATCCCGGCCCGAAGGGCCGAGTGTCATATCCCATTCGACTCAGTTCGTCGAGATCGGAAAAAGTCTGTATGTGTGTATGTATGTGTGTGTGTGTATGTATGTATGTGCGTATGTGTCAAATAATGTCACTCATTTTTCTCATAGATGGCTGGACCGATTTGCCCAAACTTAGTCTCAAATGAAAGGTGCAACCTTCCCATCGGCTGCTATTGAATTTTGGATCGATCGGAATTCTGGTTCGGAATTACGGGTTTCAGAGTGCGGCCACACAGAAATTTTGCCTTTCTCATATAGAAAGGTTATGCAATCACTCCGAAAAACGTCAACCTAATCCCGGCCCGGAGGGCCGAGTGTCATATCCCATTCGACTCAGTTCGTCGATGTATGTGTGTATGTGTGTGTATGTGTGTGTATGTGTATATGTGTGTATGTGTGTGTATGTGTGTGTGTATGTGCGTGTGTATGTATGTGCGTATGTGTCAAATAATGTCACTCATTTTTCTCAGAGATGGCTGGACCGATTTGCCCAAACTTAGTCTCAAATGAAAGGTGCAATCTTCCCATCGGCTGCTATTGAATTTTGGATCGATCGGAATTCTGGTTCCGGAATTACGGGTTTCAGAGTGCGGCCACACAGAAATTTCTCATATAAACTATAGGAAAAATTAAAAATAGAATTTTTATTTTTGATGCTAAATGTGTTCAAGGTGCATGAAACGTCGAGATTTGATGCAAACTCGAAAAAAAATTTAACGACGATTCACTTTTTTGGATTTTGACACATTTTTGCCTTTCTCATATAGAAAGGTTATGCAATCACTCTGAAAAACGGCAACCTAATCCCGGCCCGAAGGGCCGAGTGTCATATCCCATTCGACTCAGTTCGTCGAGATCGGAAAAAGTCTGTATGTGTGTATGTATGTGTGTGTGTGTATGTATGTATGTGCGTATGTGTCAAATAATGTCACTCATTTTTCTCATAGATGGCTGGACCGATTTGCCCAAACTTAGTCTCAAATGAAAGGTGCAACCTTCCCATCGGCTGCTATTGAATTTTGGATCGATCGGAATTCTGGTTCGGAATTACGGGTTTCAGAGTGCGGCCACACTGAAATTTTGCCTTTCTCATATGGAAAGGTTATGCAATCACTCTGAAAAACGTCAACCTAATCCCGGCCCGGAGGGCCGAGTGTCATATCCCATTCGACTCAGTTCGTCGATGTATGTGTGTATATGTGTGTGTATGTATGTGTATGTGTATATGTGTGTATGTGTGTGTGTATGTGTGTGTATGTGCGTGTGTATGTATGTGCGTATGTGTCAAATAATGTCACTCATTTTTCTCAGAGATGGCTGGACCGATTTGCCCAAACTTAGTCTCAAATGAAAGGTGCAATCTTCCCATCGGCTGCTATTGAATTTTGGATCGATCGGAATTCTAGTTCCGGAATTGCGGGTTTCAGAGTGCGGCCACACAGAAATTTCTCATATAAACTATAGGAAAAATTAAAAATAGAATTTTTATTTTTGATGCTAAATGTGTTCAAGGTGCATGAAACGTCGAGATTTGATGCAAACTCGAAAAAAAAATTTGACGACGATTCACTTTTTTGGATTTTGGCACATTTTTGCCTTTCTCATATAGAAAGGTTATACAATCACTCTGAAAAACGTCAACCTAATCCCGGCCCGGAGGGCCGAGTAACATATCCCATTCGACTCAGTTCGTCGAGATCGGAAAAAGTCTGCATGTGTGTATGTGTGTGTATGTATGTGTATGTGTGTGTATGTGTGTGTGTATGTATGTGCGTATGTGTCAAATAATGTCACTCATTTTTCTCAGAGATGGCTGTACCGATTTGCCCAAACTTAGTCTCAAATGAAAGGTGCAATCTTCCCATCGGCTGCTATTGAATTTTGGATCGATCGGAACTCTGGTTCCGGAATTACGGGTTTCAGAGTGCGGCCACACAGAAATTTCTCATATAAACTATAGGAAAAATTAAAAATAGAATTTTTATTTTTGATGCTAAATGTGTTCAAGGTGCATGAAACGTCGAGATTTTATGCAAACTCGAAAAAAAATTTGACGACGATTCACTTTTCTGGATTTTGGCACATTTTTTCCTTTCTCATATAGAAAGGTTATGCAATCACTCTGAAAAACGTCAACCTAATCCCGGCCCGAAGGGCCGAGTGTCATATCCCATTCGACTCAGTTCGTCGAGATCGGAAAAAGTCTGTATGTGTGTGTATGTATGTATGTGTGTGTATGTATGTATGTGCGTATGTGTCAAATAATGTCACTCATTTTTCTCAGAGATGGCTGGACCGATTTGCCCAAACTTAGTCTCAAATGAAAGGTGCAACCTTCTCATCGGCTGCTATTGAATTTTGGATCGATCGGAATTCTGGTTCGGAATTACGGGTTTCAGAGTGCGGCCACACAGAAATTTTGCCTTTCTCATATAGAAAGGTTATGCAATCACTCTGAAAAACGACAACCTAATCCCATTCGACTCAGTTCGTCGAGATCGGAAAAAGTCTGTATGTGTCTGTGTATGTGTGTATGTATGTGTGTATGTGTGTGTATGTGTGTGTATGTGTGTGTATGTGTGTGTGTATGTGTGTGTGTATGTGTGTGTGTATGTATGTGCGTATATGTCAAATAATGTCACTCATTTTTCTCAGAGATGGCTGGACCGATTTGCCCAAACTTAGTCTCAAATGAAAGGTGCAATCTTCCCATCGGCTGCTATTGAATTTTGGATCGATCGGAATTCTGGTTCCGGAATTACAGGTTTCAGAGTGCGGCCACACAGAAATTTCTCATATAAACTATAGGAAAAATTAAAAATAGAATTTTTATTTTTGATGCTAAATGTGTTCAAGGTGCATGAAACGTCGAGATTTGATGCAAACTCGAAAAAAAATTTGACGACGATTCACTTTTTTGGATTTTGGCACATTTTTGCCTTTCTCATATAGAAAGGTTATGCAATCACTCTGAAAAACGTCAACCTAATCCCGGCCCGAAGGGCCGAGTGTCATATCCCATTCGACTCAGTTCGTCGAGATCGGAAAAGTCTGTATGTGTGTGTGTATGTGTGTATGTATGTGTGTGTATGTATGTATGTGCGTATGTGTCAAATAATGTCACTCATTTTTCTCAGAGATGGCTGGACCGATTTGCCCAAACTTAGTCTCAAATGAAAGGTGCAACCTTCCCATCGGCTGCTATTGAATTTTGGATCGATCGGAATTCTGGTTCGGAATTACGGGTTTCAAAGTGCGGCCACACAGAAATTTTGCCTTTCTCATATAGAAAGGTTATGCAATAACTCTGAAAAACGTCAACCTAATCCCGGCCCGGAGGGCCGAGTGTCATATCCCATTCGACTCAGTTCGTCGAGATCGGAAAAAGTCTGTATGTGTGTGTGTATGTATGTGTGTGTATGTGTGTGTATGTGTGTGTATGTATGTGCGTATGTGTCAAATAATGTCACTCATTTTTCTCAGAGATGGCTGGACCGATTTGCCCAAACTTAGTCTCAAATGAAAGGTGCAATCTTCCCATCGGCTGCTATTGAATTTTGGATCGATCGGAATTCTGGTTCCGGAATTACGGGTTTCAGAGTGCGGCCACACAGAAATTTCTCATATAAACTATAGGAAAAATTAAAAATAGAATTTTTATTTTTGATGCTAAATGTGTTCAAGGTGCATAAAACGTCGAGATTTGATGCAAACTCGAAAAAAAATTTGACGACTATTCACTTTTTTGGATTTTGGCACATTTTTGCCTTTCTCATATAGAAAGGTTATGCAATCACTCTGAAAAACGTCAACCTAATCCCGGCCCGAAGGGCCGAGTGTCATATCCCATTCGACTCAGTTCGTCGAGATCGGAAAAAGTCTGTATGTGTGTGTGTATGTGTGTATGTATGTGTGTGTATGTATGTATGTGCGTATGTGTCAAATAATGTCACTCATTTTTCTCAGAGATGGCTGGACCGATTTGCTCAAACTTAGTCTCAAATGAAAGGTGCTACCTTCCCATCGGCTGCTATTGAATTTTGGATCGATCGGAATTCTGGTTCGGAATTACGGGTTTCAGAGTGCGGCCACACAGAAATTTTGCCTTTCTCATATAGAATGGTTATGCAATCACTCTGAAAAACGTCAACCTAATCCCGGCCAATTTTTTTTTTTCAACTCGCATAAGGTTTTTGGATTTTAACAGGGGCGTAGTTGATGGTTTACGGAGAGGGATTACACCCCCCCCCCTCTACTGTTCACTCCCCTCCTTTAAAAATCGCCTTAAATCAGCCCTCGGACCACCACCCTATCCAGCCCTCATACCCCTCCCTTTCAACCCCATCATCTTTAAACCACCACTATATCACAAAGCATACCAATTTAAGCTGGGGAGTCGTTCGTTCATGGGACTTTCGTCCTCCTCACATACCTACCCCCGCATGACAAAATGAGTTAGCAAGCAGATAACATTGATGCTGATTAGGCTAATGGAGTATGATATTTTTTTGTTTCAAGTGTTTCACCGTCGACACGTAGCTCATCAAGTTCGTGGCTGGCATGCCATTGTGTATAAGTGCAAAGTGTACTAAGAATGTAATGGACATTTCCACAATCATGTTGAACATAAAAAGCCTCCGTGTCATAGTTTAGAGAAATGAGAAAGGCACAATTGCACCGCTAGGTGGATTAAAACAAGTTTTTATTCTCTTAATTGTTAGCTATCCGTAAGAAAATCTAACAAAATAATGAGAAAAACAAAATAGCGTTAACTGGGGTGGCTTTGATCATCGGGGTGACTTTGATCACTCGAAACTTTTTTCCTAGATCGCTTATTAAACCAGACTAGTCTACCGAATAATTTTAATTTGAAATGTTTTTCACTCTAAACTTACTGATACTGATTTGTTATACTTTTTGAGTATATTGTTCGGCTTTCGGGTACAAAAAACCGAAATTTGACTTTACCTTATTTTTATGAAGCTTCGTAAAGCTTCTATTTTTTATAAAACAAATAAACCTCAGATTTCGCAAAAGTAATAAATTACAAGCGATTTTTTATTTTTCTTTAGATTGAGATGTGCCAAATTTAGTTTTAAGAGTTTATTTTAAATTCATTTTTTCGTGAAACTCGTTGGCAATTATTTCAAATTATTTTAAGCTAAAATTCGTTACATTTTTTATTGTCAATATTCCAACGTGTTAAAATGGATTAAACTTTTTTTTTATTCATTTCGTTTATTTGATAGGCACAAATGCGTTAGCTT
Source organism: Topomyia yanbarensis (assembly GCF_030247195.1). Taxonomy (NCBI): domain Eukaryota; kingdom Metazoa; phylum Arthropoda; class Insecta; order Diptera; family Culicidae; genus Topomyia; species Topomyia yanbarensis. Next base: position 115,859,352 of record NC_080670.1, read on the forward strand.
GGCGGTGCCGAATTCTTTTGTTTTTACATTTTGAATATCTTAAAACTAGGAGGTTACAATGTTGAAATATTTTTTTTTATAAAAGAGAAAAAATTTACAGCTATCTTAAGACTAGAAAAAAAAATTCTATATATAAGAGAGGGGGCAAAAGATTTTTTTTATGAAAAATTTTAAAACAAGGAATTCAATAGTAATAGTTTTTTAGGAAATATTTACAGTTATCTTAAAACTAACAATATAGTTTGGTACACAAAAGGGGGAACAAATATTTATGAAAAATTTCACAGATGTTTTAAAACTAGGGATACAAGTCTATTTACAAGATGTGGGACAATAGTTTTAACAAAGAGTAGAAATTACAACTATCTTAAAACTAGGAATACGGAATACAAATTTGATTTTTTATCGGATACTTATGCTTGGTCATTTCCAAAATCGGTGTAGAAGTAGTTGTATCAAGGACAGGAGAGAGAAGGCGTAGATGGTGACCGGTAGAGAAGAGCAAAACTTGCAACTTTCGGGCAAACGGGAGATCAGCGAAACAAATTTGCGCCTCAGTCTAGTAGGTCGGATTGGCGGATGGTATTCTTCGGACCCGCGGGGAATCCTTCAAAGGGAATCCTTCGGACCTCGAGTCGCTCTCGCTTCAGATTCCGTAGTGATAAGGGCGACGGCGGTTACATAGTGGCAGTCTGAAGCTTATCGGTTCCACACGGCAAGAGGAAACTTCTAAAAACGAGAAATAAAAAGAGAGGGGCTAAATTGGGATATTTATCGTTTTTATGAAAGTATAAATAAGGGACATATAGGCGAAATCACGATTTGCCAGCATATCTCGGACTGGGACATTGGGTGGTCTACCTCGGGCCCGAAGGGAATCCTTTAACTGAGACCTGGCGTCACAATACCCGGCGCATACCCAGACAACGTGCTCGATGTCATGATAGCCCTCGTCACAAGCGCACAGACTACTCTCCGCAAGCCCAATACGCCGCAAATGTGCATCTAAGGTGTAGTGGTTGGACATAAGTCGGGACATTACACGAATAAAATCCCGACCCACATCCATCCCCCTGAACCAAGGCTTCGTTGATACCTTTGGGATAATCGAATGTAGCCATCGTCCAAGTTCACCATTGCTCCACGAGGTTTGCCAACTGTTGAGTGTCCTCTGATGACAAATACTAAAAAATTCGTTGAAGCAGATTGGTCTTTCGTATATGTCACCATTTAATGCGCCCACCTTTGCTAATGAGTCGGCCTTTTCATTGCCCGGGATAGAACAATGAGAGGGGACCCAAACAAAGGTAATCTGATAAGATTTTTCAGATAACGTACACAAGGACTCCTGTATCTTCCCCAGAAAATACGGGAATTGCTTTTTAGGCTTCACCGCACGAAGAGCCTCGATAGAGCTGAGGCTGTCCGAAATGATGAAGTAGTGATCTGTGGGCAGAGTGTCGATGATCCCAAGGGTGTACTGAATTGCAGCTAACTCTGCGACGTAAACTGAAGCGGGATCATTGAGCTTGAATGAAGCGGTGATAGTATTGTTGAAGATACCGAAGCCAGTGGACCCATCGAGATTTGATCCGTCAGTGTAGAACATTTTGTCACAGTCGACTTCTCGGAATTTATTATAAAATATATTGGGGATCACTTGAGGGCGTATATGGTCCGGGATTCCACGAATCTCTTCCTTCATGGATGTGTCGAAGAATACAGTAGAATCAGAAGTATCTAGGAAAAGAACACGGTTGGGAGTATACGTAGAAGGATTAATGCTCTGTGCCATGTAGTCGAAGTACAAGGACAAAAATCGGGTTTGTGAATTAAGCTCGACGAGCCTCTCGAAGTTTTCAATCACCAACGGGTTCAGAATGTCGCATCGGATGAGCAATCGATATGAGAGCTCCCAAAATCGATTTTTTAGCGGAAGAACGCCCGCCAGCACTTCGAGACTCATCATATGGGTCGAATGCATGCAACTCAAGGCAATGCGCAAGCAACGATACTGGATTCTCTCCAGTTTGATGAAGTGTATGTTCGCAGCGGAGCGGAAACAGAAACACCCGTACTCCATCACCGACAATATCGTTGTTTTGTACAACCTGATCAGGTCTCCTGGGTGAGCACCCCACCATGTTCCAGTTATTGTTCGGAGAAAATTGATCCTTTGTTGGCATTTCTGTTTCAGATACCTAATGTGACATCCCCAGGTACCTTTAGAGTCGAACCAGACCCCGAGATATTTAAATGTGAAAACCTGGTTGATCGTTGCACCCATTAATAGAAGCTGGAATTGCGCCGGCTCACGCTTCCTAGAAAAAACAACCAACTCAGTTTTCTCCGTGGAGAACTCAATACCCAGCTGAAGAGCCCAAGCAGACAAATTGTCCAAGGTATTTTGTAATGGTCCTTGCAAGTCGGCAGCTTTGGGCCCTGTAACAGAGACCACCCCGTCGTCTGCAAGTTGCCTTAGCGTGCATGAATTGGCAAGACAATCGTCAATATCATTCACGTAAAAATTGTAGAGCAGGGGACTTAGACATGAGCCCTGGGGAAGACCCATGTAGCTAAATCGCGATGTTGTTAAATCGCCATGCGAAAAGTGCATGTGCTTTTCAGACAACAGGTTTAGCAAAAAGTTATTTCAAATTGGCGAAAGACCATGCTGGTGCAGCTTCTCTGACAGAATGTTGATAGAAACTGAGTCAAGAGCCCCCTTAATATCCAAGAAGACTGATGCCATCTGCTCTTTGTTAGCATAGGCCATTTGGATTTCTGTAGAAAGCAACGCAAGGCAATCGTTCGTCCCTTTGCCTTTGCGGAAGCCAAATTGTGTATCTGACAGTAAGCCATTTGCTTCAACCCAATTGTCGAGGCGAAACAAGATCATTTTCTCGGATAACTTCCGAATACAGGACAGCATTGCAATCGGCCGATACGAGTTGTGGTCGGAGGCTGGTTTTCCTGGTTTTTGAATGGCGATGACCTTCACTTGCCTCCAGTCATGAGGGACAATGTTACCCTCAAGAAACTTGTTAAATAAGTTCAGCAAGCGCCTTTTTGCAGTGTCAGGCAGATTCTTCAGCAAGTTGAATTTGATTCTGTCTAACCCTGGGGCGTTATTGTTGCATGCTAAGAGAGCAAGTGAAAACTCCACCATCGAAAACGGTGTTTCGTTCGCGGTATCGGGAGGAGACGCGGCGCGGCACGTTTTCTGTACCGGGACAGAGTCCGGACAGATCTTCTTGGCGAAAGAGAATATCCAACGGTTTGAATATTCCACGTTCTCGTTGGTACTATTACGGTTACGCATACGTCGAGCCGTACCCCAAAGAGTGCTCATCGCTGTTTCTCTCGTTAACCCGTCGACGAACCGGCGCCAATAACTGCGTTTTTTGGCTTTCATTAGACTCTTCATTCGCTTTTCTAACGACGCGTACTGTTGATAGCTAGCGGGTAACCCGTCTTCCCGGAAGGCCTTATATGCAGTGGACTTCTCCGCGTACAGCTCTGAGCACTCTTTATCCCACCACAGGGTGGGAGACCGTCCATGGGTATTCGCGCTGGGTACTGGTTTAGTCTGAGCTTGATTCGCACTGTCGAGAATCAAGCCAGCCAAAAACCTGTACTCTTCCTCCGGAGGAAGTTCTTGAGTGGATTCGATTTTAACGGATATCGCGGTCGCGTAACTCTTCCAATCAATGTTCCGTGTGAGGTCATACGAGGCATTGATTGTTTTCGATGGTCTTGAACCGTTAGCAATTGAAATCACGATAGGCAAATGATCGCTACCGTGGGGATCAGGGATCACCTTCCACATGCAATCTAACTGTAACGATGTCGAGCAAAGCGATAAATCCAACGCGCTTGCGCGTGCTGGTGGTGTAGGAATCCGCGTCATTTCTCCCGTGTTTAAGATGGTCATGTTGAAATTGTCGCAAAGATCTTGGATTAAAGTTGATCTATTATCATCATGAAGACAACCCCATACCGTACCGTGCGAGTTAGTCTCCCAGAACTAGCCGCGGTGCCGGTAAGGATTCCGTGATATTACAAAGCGCTCGGTGCCCTACCGAGGCTCTAGGAGGAATGTAGATGGAAGCAATGCAAAGGTCTTTACCTTTGATTAAAACTTGACAAGCGACAATTTCAATGCCTGGTGTTGAAGGGAGGTTAATTCGGTTGAAAGAATAGCACTTTTTGATCCCCAAAAGTACTCCTCCATAGGGGTTTTCTCGATCCAGACGAATTATATTAAAGTCGTGGAAGTTGAGATTTATATCGGAAGTTAACCAAGTTTCACATAATGCGAAAGCATCACATTTTAAACTATTTAGTAAAAATTTAAAGGAATCGATTTTCGGGAGGATACTTCTGCTGTTCCACTGTAGAACAGTGATCGAATCGGTGACCTCGTTCGATGACTTAGCCATCGAAGGATACGATCGCTGCAAGGAGGGGCCATTTAGTAGTCAACTGCTTCAAAAATGTTTGCACTATAGGGAGAAAACGTATCAGAAGGCTTTTAAGAGGATCAGTAACATTGAAAGCTGTGAAAATTAAGTCCACTATGCCAGAAAATTTCATTAGTCTGTTACTGGACTGAGTATCTGTTTGAAAAACGGGGACACTTGGTGTTTTTGGTGTCCCTGGAAGTGGTGGGTACTCCTTGTTAGAATTAATATTTCCAAGTCCTGGAGCAAATTGCTTCGGCTTTTGTGCATCACTTCCGTTGGGTTTATTGGTTGTAGATGGCGCACTCTGAGTGGACGACACCTTGGCACCCTTACGAGGCAATGTAGGGGAGGCTAGATTTCTCCTCTTCCTGGATTCCCCTGGGTTAACCAATGATGTTCCCTCTTGTGGGTCGTCAGATTCTTGCTCAACGCCAGCCAAAAGAGCAAAGGAATTTTCGGACAGGACAGATGGCGAAGCATTCTTTAGCATTTCTGCATAAGAGTGCCTCGAGCGGTCCTTAAGGGAGCGCTTAATTTTATCCCCGCGCTGCTTGTACGCCGGGCATGACTTAAGAGCATGCGGAGGGCCCCCGCAGTAAATACACTTCTCAGTTTCTCCACCGCAAGCGTCATCCTCATGCTCTCCCTCGCATTTGCCGCACCGTTTTTTATTGCCACAATATGTGGCTGTGTGGCCCAGTTGCTTGCAATTGCTGCAGTTCATTACCCGCGGTACAAACAGGCGAACGGGTAAGCGAACCCTATCCAGGAGGACATAGTTGGGAAGAGCAGACCCGGAGAAAGTCACCCGAATCGAGTCTGACGGAGAATAAGTTGTCTTATCATTTTCTGTTTTTGCGGAATACAATTGCTTGCATTCCAGAATCTTCACCTTTTGAAGTGAAGGGTCCTTAAAGCAGCCAACCCCGTACTTCAACAGGTCTTCGCACTTTAGACCCGGTTCGGCGACTATTCCATCGATCTCCACTGCCCTACAAGGCACATACACTCTGAATTGTTTCGTAAAACGCTCGCTGCGAGCAATCTGGTTTGCCTGATCGAGGTCATTTACTATAACGCGTATCTTATTAGCTCGAACACGTGTTATCTGAGCTACGGCCGGGTAGTTAGCAGTCAGCTCCCGTGATATTTCTAGAATATTGGGCGATTTCGTGTTGGGCCGGAAATACACCACCCAGGGTCCATTTGAACTGGCTGGGTATGTTTTAATACGGGGAGGACTGGGGGAATCAGGGGAGGGAGTAATATCGGGTTTATCCGGTAAATCCATGGGAATATCATTCCCATCCAATGTTCCTTCGCCCTCGGCCATTTAGGCACGAGAATAGCACGTGGTGTAAACGAGAGATGAAACTTGTATTCAGGGGAAAGGGAAAAGTAGACCGATCGGGGAAAGGGAAACGAAAGAAAGAAAAATAATACTTAGCTTATATAGCGGCGTGTCCGGCAATTCTGGTATTCACTTCACCAGCCTGGGCACCGGCGAACAAAGACTGCCTCAAACAATAGTTGACCTTCACTGACAATATATATTCTTGTTCACTTTATCAGGAATCAGTAGCGTCTGGCTCAAATGGCACGTTCCCCATATTGATCGGAGATTTGTGCCTTGCCAAGAATCGTCTTTTCATCATTTTCCTGATGGGAAGGATTGGGGAAGTGGTAAGGTTAGGGGTAAGGAAAACAACGACACAGAACAATTAAAACAGAGAATTCTGCACCCCCGGAGTGATGCTGAACGATCTGCAGGTGTTACAACAGCAGGAATAAAACTTCCAACCCCCGGAGGGATTTAGAACCTCTACCCAAACAGTGAGCGGATATATCAACACCCCCGAGGGGATATTGAGATAACAGAACGACAACACCTCCGAAGAGATATTGTCATTCAAATACGGCTAAAAAAACTATAGCCCTTTACCACACTGGGTTAGGAACAAAAGCATATCCTTAAATTTCAGCTCTCTGTACATAGGTTCATCTATGTATGGAGAACCAAAAAACCGGATGCGCAATTGCATTAATACAGGGCAATTGCATATCAAATGATATGATGTTCCGTAATCGGATTCACAAAAATCACATGAATAATACTCAGCGCACTGAATAGTAGCCATGTGATAATTGAGTTTGCAATGTCCAGTCAGTGCCCTGACCAGAATACTGCGGTTGTGCTTGGAAAAATGCAACAAATTTCTTGACATTTTCGGACTCACATCTGGCAGAAAAGCCTTTGTTTGAACGCAAGTTTGCAAGCTACGCCAATGTTTGGCATGTTCGAATGCAGCCCAAGAGCGAATCTTGTGCTTTATCTAACTTATTGACGGTGGTAGAACTGGTTCTGGACCAACGAAATCAGTCGCAGCGCTAGCTCTAGCCAATTCGTCCGCCCATTCATTTCCAGTAAAAACCGGAATGACCGGGTACCCATAGAAGGTAGATAGCATTTGAAATGCTAAGTTCTTCGATTTGAGTTCGACATGCGATTACTAATTTCGATCTCGAATCTGCCGAACTAAGTGCTTTCAGGGCAGCCTGACTGTCAGAGCAAAAATAGATTCTTTTACCGCAAATTCCCTGTTGAAGTGCGGATTGTACGCCACACAGAATCGCAAAGATTTCTGCTTGGAATACAGTACAGTATCTACCAAGCGAATAAGATTGGTTTAATCTCATCCCATGACAATAGACACCAGCACCGGCTCGGCTCCCCAACAAAGAATCGTCCGTATAACAAACTACGTATTATTCAAGTTGTCGCTCCATCCAGCCAGACCGCCATTCCTCACGAAGAGGAATTCTCACATTGAAAGTTTTAAAAGGAAAACTACATGTGAGTGTAAGGTCACTGGGAGCAAGTGTATATTCATCCCAAGTAACCATTTGGGGCCACAGTCTTGTGTGGCTAGTTACACCACCTTGAGGACATCCGCAGACACTCAGTTTCCTCATCTCTACTTGTCTTAACGATGAGCACAGATGTCGGTTGCTAAGCGTTGCGTGTATCCAGTTCGTGATATATGAAGGTACTCCATGATCTCGTGCTGTTTCCAAAATGGATTCGAAAGACACGTTGTCAAAAGCACCTTCAATATCGAGAAAAACTCCCAAACTTGATTGCTTTTGTGAAAAAGCTTTATCAACGTTGTAGACAACATTGGGTAACAGGGTGGTAATAGACTTCCCCCGCTGATATGCATGTTGCATTGCATGCAGCGGGTGCTCGCCCAAGCTACCATCCCGAATGTAGTGGTCGATTAAACGTTCCACTGATTTGAGAAGGAAGGAGGTCAGACTGATCGGTCTTAAGCTCTTTGCCTCCTCATAAGTGACGCGGCCACCTTTGCGAATGAATTTGACTGTTATTTCCATAACTGACATACTTCAAACCCACCGGATGCCACGCGGCCTCTAGGCTGGTTTTGTCCGGAGAAAGATAATAGAGTTATCAACCTCCTGGTGGACCACAGCCAGTTACTGGGGAGTTCGCCCGGCTCTTCCCAGGCTCCGTTCGCCATTGAGAATATTTTAAACCCCCTCAACAATTTTACCCATAGCACGGGTCGCATGACACTATGGAATTGGGGTTCCCTGTTTGGTGTTACCACCGGAACAGGTAGTCCGTAGTGTAATTCTTAGCCGGTTGAAACAACCACTACCGACACTACACGGCTTATCTAGGCTGTTCGGAGAAAGAAGCTGACATTTATGGACAGCTCCCATAGATGGCCGAACAGCCACAGACAATATATATTCTTGTTCACTTTATGCACAGCACCAGAAAACGAACTGCTTCGATCGAGAGCTCGGAGAGTTAAGAGATTAAACTTTTTGTACATTGATAAAGCACTGAAATAAAACAATTTTAGCAGTTTTAAAGGTTTTCAGAATCTTTTATTCTAGTTGGACACCAATTATGCGAATTTTGGTTACTTGAATTTTGCAGTACAGTAAGATTCCGTTTTTGGCACGTTCCGTTTTTGGCATGCTCCATTTTTGGCAACAAAAAAGTTCCGTTTTTGGCAACAAATGGGTTCCGTTTTTGGCAACATTATTTTTGTTCTTAGTAATTCTTTTGAAAAATGCTCAATAATCATTTTGTGGTAATAATGGATATCGCTTTTGACTTTATTGCCAAACATAGGGGTCATATTTACTATATAGCATAGCATAGCATAGCGGCATATAGGCATAGCGAATAAAGTTAAATTTGTTGTTTTTTTCTATAATTTCATTCCATTTCACATATTCTTATATAATTAATGTTCTTGTAACACTTTTGATGTCGCAAATTGAAAATAAAAGCTTTTAAGGTAAGGTTGCATTTTTGGCACGGTTCCATTTTTGGCAACTGAAAAAAATATATTGTTGCCAAAAACGGAATCCTACTGTACATTGAAATACTATGTGTAATATCAATTAACATCTATTTAACAATGAGTATCTTTCCAGAATTAGTTTAAACAAACATTTGAATGAAAAACATTGACATCAATAACTTAATGTGGGTGAAGATGCAGGTTATCAAAGTCACTCCGGAATACGAAAACGGACTTCAACTTAAAATCATTTTTGGTAAAATAGCTGTAAGCGGACAATTTTAGGTAAAACCATCCAATCTTGTTCTCTATACATCAGTACATGGTTTAAAAATATTAAACTTGAAAAAAATGTGTAGCGTCTAGAAATATGTAATGATTACTTCGAAAAGTAATCAATGTCACCCCGGTTTACGGTACGAAAGATATGGTAGTTATGCCGAGATATGCATTTTCTCTTGAATGGACGTGAATACTTTTCTTTTGGAAGGACAACATCAACGATTGGATATGGGACTATTTATATGGATGTGGATGCTAACTGAATCGTAGTCCCTTCGAATACACCGATTTTAAAGTCAAGATATTTGCCCAAAATCTTATGCCAGATTTCTTCAAGTTTAGTTTTGGGTGGTTCAACAGTTTTAAGAAACGGTACGGGATACGTAAAGTAAAGCTGTGTGGGGAAAAAATATCCGCTGATGCCATACCATTTGACCCAATGCGTTGAACTAATATGGCGAACGCTGCTCTAACCAACGGCTTCCAGTGGTAATAGAAACATGGTAAAAATAGGCTCATTACCCTACTATGATTTATTCTTTTTGACTAACTTTAACTTTTTATTACATTTTGTTTATATAAATACATGGATTAATGCTTGAATGTAATCTTTTGTTTTGTTTTGAATATATCACGCTTCAAATATTGTATTGAATTCTTGTGTGTTAAACGTTGTACTGCCGGTGGCTCTTCCGATTATTGTAATATTTCTGCGCGCAACCGTCGTTTCATGAAAAGTAGTATACATGTGTGGTTGTATGAAGTGTTTCCGAGTTGGTGGATCGCGAATTTTTTAGCAAGCAACCAAAATCAACAATATGACGGTGTTGTATACGAGACATTGCCGTATAGCTCGCTCCACGCAAACAATAAGCTAGTGAAATATGGAATGTGGCAAATGCTTTGCTGCTATCTTGTATGGCCAAAATTTTATCGCCTGCGAAGGTTTTTGTTCTGAACAGTATCACGCCGAATGCGTTGCACTGACTGTTGATGATTTGGACAGATGTAATAGGCACCGAAATATCGCTTGGATGTGTACTCCATGCACAGTGATCATGTGCGATGTTCGCCGTTTCGAAGCATTCATTAACAAGAGAAAACTGATTTCTGAAGCTTCTGCTTCAAATCCAGCCCGATCAGTCGCTGCTTCCGCTGTCAACACTGCATCCCAAACCGACGTGTGTGAATCGGATTTGTTAGATGAAGTATGCAAGTTAAAGATTCAAGTTACAACAATGAATGAAACAATAATGAAACTGGCTTGAACGAATCTCGACGTATTAGCACCTTCACAAACCACACCCCTGGCTCAGTCTTCACCGCTCTCATCGATCAAATTGAAACAAGGTTCAAAAAGTGAATCGACAGACATGCATTCATTAGCTCCGAATAGCATTTCTGCTAATGTGTGTTGGCTGTTCTTTACGCGTATTAGAAATACAGTGAGTGAAAACGATATCGCCGAAATGGTTAAAGATTCGCTCGGTGTTAACCCTGCCGCAGTGAAGAAACTTGTTCCAGCGTGGTAGAGGGATCTTCGATGCCGTTCATTTCATTTAAAGTGGGAATCGATATGCAATATAAGCAGAAAGCGCTGTTTTCATCGACGTGGCCGAAAGGGATTTGCTTCAGAGAGTTCTATGAGAAATTCGATCTCTGGGAGCCGACGTAATCATTGTTCTCTATTTATGTTTTTATTGTAACGAGATGAATTCTGTCATGAAATTGATTTTATGTGTTGATATGTATGTGTAACCTAGATTAAGTTGTAATCTGTAGACGCATAGCGTCCAAGATGAAATAAAGTAATTAAATTATATCACGCTAAAATACAGAACGACCGTGATATAATTGAAACATTACTGTATTGAAAAATTCTTCCGGAAGTAACGTATTTTTAGTGCATTAGTGTATTTTCGGCGTATTAAATGTATTAAGGTGTATTGAAACATTTCTCGTGTATTTTTTCAATTGGGTATTTTCAATTCATTTTGAATGGGGAGTGAACTGCCCCTCGGTTTTTTACATCCTAGATTGCATGATTCATTGATCGAAACTTCATGAAGTATTTGAAATTATTAAATTAAAATTTGTGTTTGCTATTGAAATTGACAAAATTATAGTATATATAGTACATAGCCCCTTTGGCGATTGTTTACTTTTGCGGTCCCACCTATCAGCATTGAAGTATAGCCCTTACGTTTTCTTACAATACCAACTTTACAATTGGTGGGGGTTTGGTGAAAATCGATCTTACTGTCCAAACGGCATAATTCCGAAACCGTAATTTTTGAAATTATGCAGAATTAATTTTTCAGAAAATAGTAACAGAGTTCGTGTCTTTAGCGAATTTGTTGAGACTTTATTGTAGTCATGAATATTAACCTCAGAAAATTCACCATAAATACTTCTTGGACGATATACCGTCAAAACTATTTTATCAAATGATGCGCTGTTAACGTTTGTAAAACTCATCGAAGATACTAAACCTCCGAAATTGGCGGTTTCAAAATGATGTTATCTTGACCTTAAATTACTGTTTTTGAACATTTGACCTATACATATATTTGGTCATACAACAAAAATCAAATTCTCATCAAAATCGATCAGGACCTGCTAGAGTCGAATGGAAATCGTCATTTTTCATAAATTTCTCTCTACATTCGGAAAGTGTTATCATCGTTATTAATTATATTACGTTTTCGTCTCAACTCGACGCATTCCCAAAATGAAAACCTGTTTTAATCCACCTAGTGGTGCAATTGTGCTTTTCTCGTTTGTCCAGACTACGATTCCACGGCTGGTTATATTCAATACAATGGTGGAAATGAATATTACATGTTCAGTACGATTTGTACATACATACAATGGATCGACACCCACGATCTTGAGATAATATGTGATACTGAAACATCGCTTGAAACCAGCGGCGGATCATGGAGAAAGATCCGGGAGGTCCGGGTCCTGCCGAAATTTTCAACTTGTTAAGAAATTTTAAACTAGTTTTAATTTTAAAGTAGCAACGATTTTTAGAGCGATTGCATAACCTTTCTATATGAGACAGGCAAAAATGTACCAAAGTCCAAAAAAAACAAAGTTTGTCAAACATTATTTTTTTCGAGTTTACATCAAATCTCAATGTTTCATGCATTATAAAACTCCGAAACCGGAAGTCCAATCAATAAAAAATTCAATTGCAGCCGATGGGAAGGTTTTACCTTTCATTTGAGACTAACTTTGTGCAAATCGATCCAGCCATCTCTGATTAACAGATGCCACATTTTTTCCCACATACACACATACACACACATACACACAGATATTTTCCGATCTCGACGAACTCAGTCGATTGGCATATGATACTCGGCCCTCCCGGTCGGGATTAGATTGACGAATTTTAGAGTGAATGAGAAAGACAAAAACATTTTTAGCAAATGTTGAAAGTTATGCATTTTTTGGTGAGCAGTTCTATGTTTCATAGACATCAAATCAATTTTAACTTCGCTTCCTATTAAATAAAGATCCTTATTACAATATATCTCTACAAAAGAGAGCTCAATTTGAAAAGAAATCTGAGGATTATGATTGATTACAGAACTCTGGAATTTTCTATTGGAATGTTTTCAGGCAGGAATTTGATATTGATGCTACTAAACAACTGTGAAATCAAGACCAATAGATCAGTTACATATCAGGACCCCATTCCAAAAATTTATCAAAAGTCCTCATGATGTTTAAAACACCAGGTTATCAATGTACGGATCAGATAATTGTTATTGTAATATTGAATTAAATCAGTCAGCATCAATAAATTTTCTACTTCAATCCAATATTTTTCGTGGGTGGGGGGGGGGGGGGGGGGTACTGTTTGTATGGTGTTAAACCCCAAAACCTTCTCTTGGCTACGCCGTTGCTTGGAGTTATTTATTTCGCTTTCATTTTCCGATATGTTTCAGATCGATCCGATGGTAAAATTGCAGTCAGAAGGTTCGTACAAATGAACATTTTTGCACTGATAAGTTATCAAGTTCCTTCCAGACAACTTGGAATTGTTCGGTGATTATTCTTCGTTTTATCGTAATAATGTTTGGCTTATTTTAATGGATTATTACTATATTGAACAATAAATAGGCGACAAAAGGTAATCCACAAACAACAAGCCAAACCTTTTAAAGAATTCAAAATAGATATTTGAAAGTTATTCGCAAAAGTAAGAGCTACAAATTTGCTGAAGGCATCATTTCGATATAATCACTTCCAAGAAAATTTGTGAAAATATCTCACTCATAGGGGGATTAATCAGCAAAAGCACAAAACCAAAAGAAAGGGCATATTGTCTCCATTATATTCTCCGAAGATACTATTGACCTAAAATAAACCGTTTTGGCGTTAATAATAGATTACATGTTTTTGGTCATATTTCTGGCAATGGAAAATGATAAAAATCTTTCGTCCGCATTTAAGGTTAAATATCTCTTTTGATAATAGTCCGATTTCTACAAGCTATAGCTTGTTCGAAAGGTATTCGTATAAGCTGCCAAAAATATATATAAATTGTTAACCTATGTATCAATTTCGGCAGATAATTTTAAAAAAAACTTCAAGAAGGCCATTTTCACAAATTCAAACATTCATATCTTGGAAACTAAACATCAGAATCAAAAACAAATTAATAGCATTCTTACTGTTTGATAGTTCTTTCATTTAAAATTGGTTTGGATAAGATCGGTTCAGCCATTGCTGAGAAACACGAATGAGAGTTTGTCCGTTACATACACACACAGACACACACACAGACATTGTCGCAAATCGTCGAGTTGAGTCGATTGGTATATAAGACTCGGCCCTCCGGGCCTCGGAAAAAATCTTGAAAGTTTGAGCGAATTCTATACATTTCTTATATAAGAAATGTAAAACAGGAAAAAAATTGGATTTATGTGATACAATTCTGATATTTTCAGATATATTTACTGCGCTCAATTAGATATAAACTATCTTAAATATCCGTCTTTGTGATATAATTATTATATCAAACCAAGACTCAACAAAAAGACTTTATATCAAAATAGACTGAGATATAATAAGATATAACCGATGCATTTTCTTGGTATAAAAACTTGATATTTTAGCAACTATCCAGCTATATTTTATAGCAAACAGAGATATATATTTTTCCATGATATAATATCTTATTTTGATATAATTTTGATGTTAATTTCTGATCGGGTATGGCTACAACTACAGCCGTTATATATTGAAAACTAATCCAGGTCGGGCTGAGGCTCGGAAAGTGCCGCTATGAAACAGCGTGTTTTGCTTGATAAGGCCGGGAGTGAATTTCCACCGCAGGTGTCTATGGCGTTTTCTTGCAGATGGAGGAGAATACTTATAGCGCGTGCTATAGTATCGTGCGACGACTTTAAATTGTCGTTATAATATTTTCGAAAAAACAATAATTTAAAAAAATTTTGAATCATTGAATCAAATTTCACTCAGAAATTTAGTAGCAAATGAGTAAACAAACAGATTCGTGTCGGTCAGAATGTAATAATAGAAACACAACCAAGATATTATAACCACTAGATGAAGCAAAGCGTTACTGTCCAACCATGAGAGTAAGTTGTTTCCAAACAAATTGGCATGTTCCGTCAATAATTAAAATATACTAATGCCATCCAAAAAGCATGTGTGTCTACCTTATATGCGTACAAAAAGTTTGCTTGAACAGTACTAATGCACATGTTTTATTTATTCAAGAAATTTGTGTTTTAAAATCGTAGGTACGATTGACAGACTGGACAGACTATTCTTGTATATTATCTACGTATTAAACATTTTACATGTATTTTTCGTGTATTGGCGCACTTTCCTGCGTATCATAAGTAATAATGTATTATTCGTGTATTGTCGTATTGAAAAGTATTTGGTGTATTGCAAGGTGTATTGATGTTCCTTTCTGGCGTATTGAACGTATTATAAATTATAGTATATTTTTTCGTGTATTGGGGTATTTTCGATGTATTGTTTGAAAGTGTATTTTCAATTCAGTTCAGAAGGGATGTGATGTACCCCTCGAATAAAAATTAAACTGGTTTGTACATACAGTCGAAGACATGATAGTAGAGGAAAATAGGTGATTGTGGGAAAAGTAAGTTTAACCAATAGAATAGTTTCACTTGCTAGTTCTATAGTTATAGAAAACATTCGAAAATTCTTTGTTCAAGCGATCTATTCAATGCGGATGAACATGTCCCGACCTCACACTGCCATGGTGTTGCTTGCTCCTATTTGAATGCCATAATCTGCTCCTTGGCAAATTTGCATGCACAGTCGACGGACAGACGAATTCGAAAAAAATAGTTATAAGTGTCGCTTATCGTTCAATGGGTTCAAAGTTCAATGGCAGTGATCGGAATCCTGAATGGGTCCTGTATGGTTTTCAGTTACATTGCAACAATCTAAACCTTACGGGTTAAAATGGTTTGACTTGATGCGAGACTGAACATTTTGAAAGATAGTGTCTCCGGAAAGTTGTGTCCAGTAAGTCAAGGTTTTCTGGACAGTCAAAAAAGAATCTGCATTTGCATTTGAGCTGGATGCCATGCTGAATCCGTTTAGGATTCCGAATCAAATTCCGAATGGTTTGATCTGGAGCTTCATAGTATTTCCCAGTAATTTATACCGAAAAATGAACCTGGTTCTAAATAGTATTCCGGCACCAGGGACGCTGGAGCCAGAGTGCGAGTTAGAAACAGGTAGGATTCCGGCTAAACTTTACTGGGTTGTTATCGAAACGTACTTGCTACACTTATGGGATTTTCGATTGAGTGACATTGGTGTAATGGAGTGCACTGGTTTTGCACCATTTTTGCACTTTCTAGCAGAAGTGTAGACAACTGGGTATGTTCCATTGACACTTCTGCTAGAAAGTGCAAAACCAGTGCACTCTACTACACCGGTGCACATCAATCAAAAATCTCATTAGAAGTCTTCGACGCTTTATCACAGATCAACAGACATAACACTCAAAAACAAAGCTTCGTTCATTTAAAATATATTTGTAGTTGGGACTGTGGCCACATTTGAAATTATGGCGCCACTGACATATGAACAAGTATATGAGGGATAAATCACTAGTGAAAAATTGTTCCCAAACATGAGGGGTAACCCACCAGTAAATGAGTGTTTGGGACTGTGAATAAAAGGTGGAGCTAGTGTTCTGGGAAAATTGTCGGATCGATGTTTTTTAGTGAATTCCCTCATAGTGTTATGTCTGTTAGTCTGTGGCTTTATTGCGATGGTAATGTTCAAGGAATAAAAAATATCTAAAATACAAGCCAAACATACAATCAAATCAACGGCATTAATTCCATCGCCAAGAGTCGACTTCTTTGTTCCTTTAAGAGAAGTAAATTTGAATTTCAGAACACCAATTATTCACGTGAACTCTTTTTTTTTACAATGGAGAAGACCTTTACGTCCTAGCCTAGTACACGTGCTATTGGTAGGGTCCAATCTACCACACGGGGTGCACTGGGGGCGTGTCGGGCTCGAATGGTGACGCTGCCATTAATATCGACTAAACTCCATTGGGCTCCGCCATCATTCCTCCCAGGAACTACCTCTCGGTATTACTTCTGGGGGGATGGCTGTACTAAATGTACTCATTCACTCTCACTCACGCGTTCATTCGTCCTGTATGAGGCTTACTTGGGTGCTCTCTCAATCGCACTTTCATTAACTCTCAAACACTCCCACATGAGGCTGACTTTTGTGCTCACCTTTTTCGTTCCTTGCGAGGCTGACTTGTGTGCTCACCTTACTCATTCCTTGCTAGGCTTACTTTTGTGTTCGCCCCACCCGTACCATGTGAGGCTGACTTGGGTACTCACCCTATCACCTGATTCACTCTCGATCGTGCCACTCTATTGTACCTCTGTCACTCCCCCTGGCATCCCATGTGGGACATTTTTCTTAGGCCCCACTTCTGACATACCATGCGAGGCTGACTTGTGTGCTCACCTTTTTCATTCCTTGCTAGGCTGAGTTTTGTGCTAGCCTCTACCATACCATGTGAGGCTGACTTTTGTGCTCACCCTTAACATGCCGTGTGAGACTGACTTGGATGCTCACCCTTTCACTCTTCTGCCACGCCATGAGGTATCGATAGCTAAGTCCCAACATACTACGCTACGACCCTCCCGTCTTGGCATGAGGCAGTCCACTTATACGCCTATACACTCATTCTTCTGTCTTGCTTCGGGGTGGCTGGGTTTACCCCTTACGCGGTTGCCAGTCGCTGCGCCAAACCTGCCTCGGCATGAACAGACCATTCACTCCCTTTTTTGCGCTTGGCCTTTTTCGCTCCAGCTAACCAATCACTAGTTAGCCGTGCCCGTCGTCTATTGCTCGGTTCGCCAGATTACCTGTAGCCTACTGGCAATCTGTATGGTAGCAGCCGAGACTGCGTTCCACTTCTCCACCGAATGACACATCCACTGAATAAGGGTATCAGGGGTTGTGTCCCAGCCACAGACGTCAAGCATTGCTCTTCTTTCGACGTCGAACCGATGACATACGAACAGTATGTGTTCGGCAGTTTCGTCTACACCTGGGCAGTCCGGGCAGACTGGGACCTCCGCGTGCCCGAACCTGTGGAGGTACTGTCGGAAACAGCCATGGCCTGACAGGAATTGTGTCAGGTGGAAGTGAACTTCCCCATGGGGTCTTCCCACCCAGCTCGATATGCTAGGTATCAGCCGGTGGGTCCACCTACCTTTCGAGGAGTTGTCCCACTCACGCTGCCATCTGGCGACCGAGGTCACCCTGGTGCGCTCACGGGCTCCCCTATTTCCACGTAGCTCGAAACACTCCTCATCTTCCCGAATGACCAGCCCGACTGGCATCATGCTCGCTATCACGCAGGATGCATCGTGTGATACCGTGCGGTAGGCAGATATCACTCTGAGGCACATCACGCGGTAGATGCTCTCCAGTTTCTGTAGGTAACTGGTTACCCTCAGTGCTCTTGACCATGACGGGCCGCCGTACCTGAGGATAGATACGGCAACGCCTGCCAGTAACCTACGTCTACTGGCGCACACCTTTGAGCTGTTGGACATCATTCTCGATAGAGCCGCAACAGCAGTCGACGCTCTCTTGCATGTATAGTCGACATGGCTGCCGAAGGCTTGTCGTCTATAATGACTCCGAGAGACTTCAGACTTCGCTGTGAAGTGATCGCGACTTCTCCCACATGGATAACTGCATGTTGTGCCGACTTGCGGTTGTTAACGATAACTACCTCCGTCTTATGATGAGAGAGCTCCAGGCCTCTCGCGCTCATCCATTCCTCCACCGTGCTGATCGCGTGTTCTGCGGTTAGTCCTACCTCAGGAATTGACTCCCCGTAGACCTCCAAGGTTACGTCGTCAGCAAAGCCGACGATCTTGACCCCAGGAGGGAACTTCAGTCTCAGAACCCCGTCATACATGAGGTTCCATAGCACCGGGCCTAGGATCGAGCTCTGCGGGACTCCGGCGGTAATCGGAACCCTTTTCTGACCGGCATCGGTCTCGTATAGCAGTACGCGGTTTTGGAAGTAACTTTCCAGGATACGGTACAGACCCACCGGTAGGCTAAGCCGGTGTAACGAGAGCGCGATGGCATCCCAGCTTGCGCTGTTGAATGCGTTCTTCACGTCAAGTGTCACTAACGCACAGTATCGAATACCTCGCCTTTTTCGTTGGATCGCTATCTCTGCAGTATTTATCACTGAGTTGAGAGCGTCCACTGTGGACTTATCCTTCCGAAAGCCAAACTGGTTGCTTGACAGACCGTCCATACCTTCCGCGTACGGGGTTAGCCTGTTGAGGATGATCCTCTCAAGCAGTTTGCCAGTCGTGTCTATCAGACATATTGGTCTGTACGCCGATGGGTCGCCTGGCGGCTTCCCGGGCTTCGGCAACAGCACCAATTTCTGCCTTTTCCATCTATCGGGGAAACGGCACTCGTCAAGGCATCTCTGCATAGCTAGCCTGAACATGTTCGGGTTCGCTATGATCGCTGCCTTGAGTGCGTTGTTTGGAACTCCATCCGGCCCTGGAGCTTTGTTCATTGCTAGGGATTTAGCCACTGCGAGTAGTTCTTCATTCGACACTGGAGCCACCATTTCGGCCGTGCCCGCGCTGTCTCGTAGTGCGGGTGGCCAGGGGCTTGTGGCTCGAGACGGGAAGAGTACTTCGATAATCGTTGCCAACCGGTCCGGAGACCGTTCTGGGAGTGAGGAGCCCCCTTTGTTCTTGGCCATCACAATCCTGTAGGCGTCACCCCACGGATTCGCGTTGGCACTCTCACACAGGTTGTCGAAACACGCTCTCTTGCTGCTTTTAATGGCCTTGTTAAGGGCCAATTTCGCAGCGCGAAACACTTCACGGCGGTTCTCTCTTGCATCCTCGGTGCGAGCTCTTTGCATCCTACGTCTAGCTCTGAAGCAGGCTGACCGTAGAGCTGCAATCACGGCACTCCACCAGTATACCGGGCATCTGCCGTTTCTTGGCAGTGTTTTTCTCGGCATAGTGGCATCGCACGCGCGTGATAGAACAGCTACCAGCGCATCCCCGCTTAGACTGTCGGTGTTGGCCTCCAGTCCCAGGGCCGCGGTGAAAGCTTCGCTGTCGAAGTGATTGGACTTCCACCCGCGTACCTGACAGGGATCTCCCGCCCTCGGATGCTGCACACCATAGTTGATCCTAAAGCGGATTGCTATGTGATCGCTATGGGTGTAGCCTTCGTCTACCCTCCATTCCATGCCTGGAGCCAGACTCGGGCTGGCAAATGTTACGTCAATCCACGCCTCCACTCCGTTTCTACGGAATGTACTAGCGGAGCCATTATTAGCTAGCACAGTATCGAGTTTCGCAAGCGCCTCCATTAGCGCTTGACCCCTGCTATTTGAACAGCGGCTGCCCCACTCCACTGCCCAAGCGTTAAAGTCTCCCGCTATTACTACCGGTTTCCGGCCCACTAGGTCCGACGATAGCCTGTCGATCATCTGGTTAAACTGTTCTATTGGCCACCTTGGTGGGGCGTAGCAGCTGCAATAGAACACCCCATTGATCTTGGCAATCGCCACACCCTCGGCGGAGGAGTGTATTACCTCTTGAACCGGGAACCGTCCCGTTGTACAGATTGCCACCATTCCAGACCCGTCCGACACCCAATTGCCGTTGCCGGCAGGGATGCGGTACGGGTCTGATAAGAGGGCGACATCTGTCCTCGACTCCGAGACCGACTGCCACAGCAGCTGTTGGGCTGCTGCACAATGGTTAAGATTTAGCTGTGTGACGTTCACGGCTTCTTCTTATTTAACTCACCGAAGGGACACGAAGGTCCGCCCATAGCATGTTTATGGGCTTGCTTCTTAGCGGTGCAGATAAGGCACTTGTGTGCCTTAGTGAAACCCCGCTCTTTATGTCCCTATCTATGCCCTTGCACTCGTAGGCTTTGTGGCCGGACTCAAGGCACCGATAGCACCTATCCACTGAAGGCGGTTGGGGTATGCTAATAGGGCATACCGACCAGCCGATCTTCAGCTTCCCTTTCTCGGTTACCTTTTTGGCATCCGCCTTCAGTAGCCTGAGGTAGGCTACCTGGGTGCCAGAGGGTCCATCTCTAAATCGCACAGAGGCCCGCTCGATTGTGACGTCACATTGTTCCTTAACGGCTGCGACGACATCTTCTGCGGTCGTGAGCTCGTCCAGATGCTTGCACTGGAGAGTCATTTCCGCCCCTAGCGACCTGACTTGGGCGCCTTCACCAAGGACCTCTTGGGCCAAGGCCTTGTATACCGCACTAGATTGTGCGCCTCGCTTCAGCACCAGAAGCATTTCTCCCGTGTTGGTGCGTCTCACGCTACGCACATCTTGCCCAAGGGCCGAAAGGCTTTCGGCCGCCTTCATCGACTTTAGGACATCGGCGTATTTGTCCTTGTCGGTTTTTAACCACAAGGCCTCGCCTCTGTCCTTGGCCTTCTTCGCGGGCCGCGGTACCTCCGGTGTCGGTGCCGGCTTCTTCTTGGTGACCAGCGTCCAGGGGTTTGCCCCCCCCCCCCTGCCCCGGTCGCGCCGGGTTGCTGGTACCAACGCTCTGCTCAGCGAGGTCACTCTCGCCCTCGCTTATCTCGGCCAGACGGCGATTGGCCTTAACGGTTGCACGCCGTGTGGTGTCGCTTTTTGCACCCTCGTCTGGCGACTTCCTAGGGCGCTTCGCGCTCAACGCCGTCTTGCGATTGCCCTTGCCCTTGCCTTTTCCCTTCGAGGGGAACTCGGCAGCCGCTTCGAGCGACGTGGCTGCTCCATAGAAGGTGAAGGCCACTGTCTGAGTGCCCGTATCGACCTTCTCTTTTCCCTCCCTCTTGTAGGCCACTGTCTGGGTTTCTCTGTCGGACTTCTCCCGACATTCCACCCTCTTGGCATAAGTCTGCTGTTTCTGTCTTGCGACACGAACAGTTTTTCGGAGTTCCAGGAGACTCTGTTTTAACTCCTTGCTTATGTTTTGCTTTGCGCTAGTGTACTCGATTATTGAATCGAGCTGCTCCACCACTTTGCGCATCGCCGATAATGGCCCGTCCGTTGCGTTGGTAGGGCTATTTCCAGCACTCATCGCTCCACTACTCTCCCCACTGGGGGAGACCTCGCCAAACCACCTCTAGCGAAGGGGTTTGGCACCTCCGTTTGTTTACTATTTTTGTTTTTGTTCTCCATATCAGATCCCACGAGTAGCGCGAGAATAAATGTCCGCCACGCCAGAGCTCCGCATTAGCGTGGTAAGGGACGCTTACTGTGGGGGTTGCCCAGGTACCCCACAGGCTCCGTTAACGATCGAGCATCTTATTCACCCCCTCGACCACTCATCCCTCGGCACGGGTCGCTTCACGCCTTGGAATTGGGGTTATGACCTACCTTGCTTTACGTGGTGACCTCGGCCCAGATCATCACAACCATCCTCCTTTACCAGGGCTTTGGACCTGTAGCTCTGGTTCTCAATAGTTCCATGTACATATATTATTACAGACATGCCACTATTGAGATCCGTCATTCGCTAGCGGAGTTCACGTGAACTCTAAGCGACGTGATTCGTTTACCTCTATCAATATTTAACGGATTTAATTTAGTCCCTTTACTGAGGAAGTAGTTTCTTTAGATGTGATTGTATTGGATATATCAAATCCTTTGTCAGTAAGAACTATATCAGCTGCATTCGAGAATATCGAGAAATTTGGACTTTTTTGATGATGAACTAATCAGAGCATCGTCCCGTATAAGCATCAGATGAACACAAGCGTTCCATTTGCTGCCGGGCCGATTAGAAATTTTGTAGTTTGCATATGTTTGTAAGCGCTTGGATGATCTTTAGCTGTAGGATTCGGCCGTCTCTCTGTATTAATTTCGAAACTGCAAATAATAAATATCCTTCTATCCCCATACTGTTATTTGAACGATCGAGGCGTATGCTTATCGATTGTATCTTTTGATACGATTTCGATTGCATACTTTAAGCACTCGTACATTGCGAATACTGTTCGGTAAAAATACTTCGAAATTGTTGTAGCACACACTGAGTAATATTCATCAAATGAAACGTTACTTAGAAGATTTTGCAATATCATTACGAAGACTTCATTCCTTACACAGTAAGGTTTGGCTACATTCTACAAAATTGTAAATGCGTTGAATATTTGCTAATGCCAGTCATCTTTCAGCCAATAAATCGTCGTTTTAATTATCGTAGTATCGTTTCTAGAAAGTCAACACGTTGTTGCAATCGTGCCAATTGCAAACGATATCGTTGTTTTAATAATCGACACTCGCGATTTTCATCGGAATGGACTCGGAATTATCCGTTTTTGAATTCTCTACATTTGGTGTTTCATCTGAAATGAAAACAAATCTTGTTAAACATACTCATATTCTTGCCAGAGAATAATTATTCAAAAACAGTGACTAAATAAACTAAGGTCCGATTTCTTTACCCACGCATTATTTTTAAAAGTTCAGTGTGGGTGAAGAAATCGACACTAAATCAGTTACTTTTCATTTATTTTTTTATTTTTTTATTTATTTATTCTTATTTTTCATCTGACCTATGTTGGTCTACATGAAATGTAGTTGAATGGGAAAAGCCCATTTCAGGATATACTTCAGAAGCAATCCTCAAATGGGCGTAAAAACCCATTATCTTTTCATATATTCACACCTGATTACAATGGATTCACACTACAATAAAATATAATAACATAGTACACAGCATTACATAAATAAAAAATACAAATATTACAAAAAATGAAAAAATCTAAGTCAACCTTCTTAGTCTATTTTTGAAAACATCACAAGATACAGAAAAGTCAAAATGGCCATAAACACTATTAAAAACATTACACATCGCCCTAATGGGTTCGTTTTGACCGTACTCGGTGCGTTGAAACTCGAGTCTTAAAAAGTTATGCGATCTGAGACTTCTCGGGGGCACATTGACATTTATTTGTGAGAGAATATCTGGAGCATCTATTTGGCCAGTTAATATCTTCCCAACAAATACTGCTCTAAATGTGTTCCGCCTTTTCGCTAGGGTTTCCATATCGAGCTGACGACAGCGATCGATGTACGGTGGTAGCTCTGTTGTGTTACGCCACGGCAGAGTTCTAAGAGCAAAACGGAGGAATCTTGCTTGCACTGCTTCTATTCGGTTGATCCAAATGCTTGTGTAAGGACACCAAATGGGTGCTGAAGCTTCCAAGACAGATCGCACAAGTGAAAAATAGAGTGCCCGCAAACAATATGGATCAGTTAACTCTTTGGCGATTCTTATAATGAAACCGAGATTTCTATTTGCCTGTGCTGTAACATGAGAGTAATGATTTCTGAATGTCAGTTGTGAGTCCAGAAGTACACCGAGGTCTCTGAAAACTGTCATTCTCTCTAGCGATTCCCCGGAAATGGTGTAGTTCCACAGTATTGGATTTTTTCTACGTGTAAAAGATATTATGGAGCATTTGGACACGCTGAGAGCCAGCAAGTTGCGATTATACCAACAACAAAAAGCATCTAAGTGTTTCTGTAGTTCCTTGCAATCTTCTATTGACCGCACCATAAGAAATAGTTTGAGATCATCGGCATATATAAGTCTACACCCAGGAGGTATAACAAAACAAACGTCATTGAAAAACAACGAGAAAAGCAACGGTCCTAGATTGCTCCCTTGAGGCACTCCCGACAAGTTGATGAAACTGTATGACTCGTTATTTCCTAATTTTACACACAGAGAACGATTTACGAGATATGATTTAAGCCACCCTATAAAATAATCCGAAGCGCCCAGCCGCTTCATCTTTGCCAGTAGAAGAGTGTGATCTACACGATCGAATGCAGCCTTGAGATCCGTGTATACAGTATCGACCTGAGATCCAAGTTCAATATTTTTAATACAGAGCGAAGTGAATTGGGCTAGATTAGTAGTTGTCGATCTACCAGGAAAAAAGCCATGTTGGTTCTTCGATATATATGCTCTGGTCTCGCGAAACAGCACATTTCCTACTAATATTTCAAATAACTTTGAGCAAGCGCAGAGTGAAGTTATGCCACGATAGTTCGCAACATTTTGCTTATCACCTTTTTTAAAAACCGTAAACATAACTGATTTTTTCCAACAGACGGGGAACGTTGATTGCGACAGCGATTGGTTAAAAATTAGTCTTAAAGGCGTACATAAAACGCTTGCGCATCTTTTGATTATAATGGAAGGAATACCATCTGGTCCTGCCGATGTTGAAGACTTTAGCTTTCTCATAGCAGTTAGAATATCTTCGTCAGTAAATTGAATAATGCCTAAGTTAATTACATCATGAGGGACATCCTGAAGACTATATTCCATCTGAGTGGAGTTGGCCGAGACTTTTTTAAACACACTTGAGAAATGCTGCGCAAATAGGTCACAGATGCCGCTTGGGGTACTTGATGTTTCATTTGCAAGGAACATACTGGAAGGAAGCCCATTTTCTTTACGTTTCCCGTTAACGAAAGACCAAAACTGCTTTGGATTTTGTTTCAGGTTCGATTGGGTTTGTGCGACGTGTCTTGAATAGAGAAAGCGATTATATGCCTTGTAACTGTTGCTGGCTTCAATAAACTCTCGGTTTGTGAGGGGGTTTCGTCGGCTGGTGTAATGCCGAAGTGCAGCTGCTCGCAGTCTTTTCAGTTTACGTAATTGACGATTGGACCACGCTGGTTTTGGTCGGGGACGTGGTGCGGGAACATGTAATTTGAAAAGTTGTTTTAGGACCAGTGAAAGTTTTTCTACGGCAACATCCACATCGATCGCAGAATTTAGCAAAGTCTCCCAATCGATTGCCTGCAGTGAGTTGTGGAGCCTATTGAAATTAGTTTTTGAAAAATTGAACTCCCTGACATCTAGCATTTCGTCATAAACAACTAACTGGGGACAGATCTGTGTTACTAGAAGAGGAGGATGGTGTGCGTCACAAGCAACTAACGGCTCAAGGGCTTCTGAAACGGTGCAGTTAATAGAAGCTTCTTCATTTACGAAAGGGAGGTCCAGGGTTCGATTTCGTCTGTTATTTACTGTACACATTTGCAGCTTGTTCAATACAGACATTCCGTCCAGTAAGGCAATACTCGCTCTAGAGAAGGTTGATTCAGAAGGGTCTGGGAAGGCATAGCCGGAGGAGGTACTTTTCCATAGAAGTCCAGATTGATTATAATCACCAAACAATAGATGAGCCGTGTTGGGTTGAATGGTAGTTGCGATGTCAAGTGCTGAGTCTATATGCTTCTGAATAATATCACTATCACATGCGGAGTCGAAGGGAATATACACTACGCCAACACAAATATTAGTATCGCGACCGCGAATATCTACCCATAGTTGTTCGAGATCGGTTCTAGCATTTTTTTGTTTAGACGAGAGCCGGTTGGACACTGCGATAAGCACACCGCCACCGCGTTTTTTCCCTGTACTGTCTGGATCGCGATCGTTACGGTAAGCCGTGTACTTTGAGCCGAATAACTGGAGTGAATTGATTTGATCATTCAGCCACGTTTCGGTTAAAACAATAACATCATATTCGGCGTCTGAAACAGCTATGAACAACTCGTCAATTTTGGTGCGTAGTCCTCTCACGTTCTGATAGTAGATACTAAGATGTTCCTGCAAGTAATGTCCTGACGGTTGAGCGGTAGAAAGATGAGCGGCGATGACGTCCACCTGTAATGGGGGTGGGTTTTCAGCGGGAGCAGCATCTGTATGTCCTACTTTGGAAGAACATATACATTCATTGTATTTACCTGACAGGGAAAGTTGGCTACCATAATATAAAAGTTACGTGGAGAGCAGAACGTCGTTGATGGAATCTGGCTGATTGCACCCGTCGGAATGCTGCAATTGTGGATCTAGTTTAAGGTGCGCAGTACCTTGAGTAGCTTCGGGAGGACATATACCCTCCTTAGCTTTACCTGACCGGGAAAGGTCGCTGCCATAACATACAAGTTCCGTAGAAACCAAAAGAACGTCGTTGATGGAATCTGGCTGATTGTACCCGTCGGAATGCTGCAATTGTGGATCTAGTTTAAGGTGCGCAGTATCTTGAGTAGCTTCGGGAGGACATATACCCTCCTTAGCTTTACCTGACCGGGAAAGGTCGCTGCCATAACATACAAGTTCCGTAGAAACCAAAAGAACGTCGTTGACGGAATCTGGCTGATTGCACCCATCGGCATGCTGCAATTGTGGATCTAGTTTGAGGTGCGCAGTATCTTGAGTAGCTCCGGGAGGACATATACCCTCCTTAGCTTTACCTGACCGGGAAAGGTCGCTGCCATAACATACAAGTTCCGTAGAAACCAAAAGAACGTCGTTGATGGAATCTGGCTGATTGTACCCGTCGGAATGCTGCAATTGTGGATCTAGTTTAAGGTGCGCAGTATCTTGAGTAGCTTCGGGAGGACATATACCCTCCTTAGCTTTACCTGACCGGGAAAGGTCGCTGCCATAACATTCAAGTTCCGTAGAAACCAAAAGAACGTCGTTGATGGAATCTGGCTGATTGCACCCGTCGGAATGCTGCAATTGTGGATCTAGTTTAAGGTGCGCAGTATCTTGAGTAGCTTCGGGAGGACATATACCCTCCTTAGCTTTACCTGACCGGGAAAGGTCGCTGCCATAACATACAAGTTCCGTAGAAACCAAAAGAACGTCGTTGATGGAATCTGGCTGATTGCACCCATCGGCATGCTGCAATTGTGGATCTAGTTTAAGGTGCGCAGTATCTTGAGTAGCTTCGGGAGGACATATACCCTCCTTAGCTTTACCTGACCGGGAAAGGTCGCTGCCATAACATTCAAGTTCCGTAGAAACCAAAAGAACGTCGTTGATGGAATCTGGCTGATTGCACCCGTCGGAATGCTGCAATTGTGGATCTAGTTTAAGGTGCGCAGTATCTTGAGTAGCTTCGGGAGGACATATACCCTCCTTAGCTTTACCTGACCGGGAAAGGTCGCTGCCATAACATACAAGTTCCGTAGAAACCAAAAGAACGTCGTTGATGGAATCTGGCTGATTGCACCCATCGGCATGCTGCAATTGTGGATCTAGTTTAAGGTGCGCAGTATCTGGAGTAGCTCCGGGAGGACATATACCCTCCTTAGCTTTACCTGACCGGCAAAGGTCGCTGTCATAACATTCAAGTTCCGTAGAAACCAAAAGTACGTCGTTGATGGAATCGGGCTGATTGCACCCATCGGCATGCTGCAATTGTGGATCTGACCGTAGAAGGCCGCTGCCATGACGGGCAAGTTCCGTGGGAAGCAGATGAACGTTGTTGATGGTACGATCTTTTGAACTGTACAATGATTGCTACTTTGAATAATCAATCATGTTTTTCCGCTTTTCTAAGTGTTTAGTGTAAACCGGACAAAGGACACTCCAAGCAGCGTGATTTGTGTCAATGGTGAGCTTTCTCTTAATGTTGAGATTTTCACAGTTTGCACATTTCTGCGTATTGGATTTGCATTCTTTCACGGGGTGGTTTTCACTGCAGATTGGGCACTTTGAAGTTTCTGCTTTGCATTCATTGCTCTTGTGGTTGTATCCGCAACATTTAAAGCATCTTGTCACCTGCAGTCCATCAAGCACTCTGCATCGGTCCCACCCGCAATTAAGTTTTTCTTTCTGCATGACCGCTGTGAACGTTTTAGCATCGAGTTCAATGATAGCGCTGCAGTTGTTGAACTGAAATTTCTCATTGCGGTATGCTTTTCGAAGCTTGAAGTGCGTCAGGTTTTCAAAGACGTCGTTTTGGCTCACTAATGTGTCTCTCAGCTCATTTTCATCCAGTACATCACTCATGCCGACTAGTTTGATAGTAGGTCGTAAATTCTCCCTGACACTGACATCGTATTTGCCGTCCATGTTTTGCTCTACGTGTTTCTTCAATAGCTCAACACTTTCATCATCTTTCAGCGCAATTACAACCTCACCATTCTTGCCGTTAGTCACTCGTTTTACATTCACACTTCGAGCATCCACTTTCCTTCGCAGCTCAGCACGCGCATCGTCAACCTGTATGCCTTCTTTTGGTCTTATGATGACTACTGGGTCGGGCTTTTGAATGGAATCCTTTCTCTTGATTTGTTCTAGAGTTTTGTTGTCGGTTCGACCTTTCACCGCATCCGCAAAGCTTGTTTTTGGCGTTTCGTCGTTGTGGTTTTCACACTCATCCACTTTCCTCCGCTTGGCAGATGATCGCGTAAGGGGCCGTACACAAATGACGTAGCTTTTTTCTGGCGATTTTCGACCCCTCCCTCTCCCCTCGTAGCATTTGGTCACAAAATTCTAACCTCCCCCTTATAATTGACGTA
This sequence comes from Topomyia yanbarensis, assembly GCF_030247195.1. NCBI lineage: Eukaryota > Metazoa > Arthropoda > Insecta > Diptera > Culicidae > Topomyia > Topomyia yanbarensis. The sequence goes on from NC_080670.1 coordinate 115,888,374, forward strand.
GCATATCTCTAGCCCCCCCCCCCTCCCCCCCGCAACGTGACCGGGAGATGAAAAAATTACATATGTTTTTCAATTCTTTTAAATATATGTGTTTACAAAATGTTTGACGACTTTTATCAACATTTTCATTATAACAGCAAATTACCCACAAAAGAAGCCCATGATAAATATAGTGTGGATAGTTTTGTTTAGAATTTTACATGTCATAAAGCATGAAGAAAAGTTCACAAAGCTGCAGCTGCCAACGATTTTAGGAAGCATAAGCTCAACTAAATTACTAAATTTTCTTTGATTGAATCCGAAAGAAAATTTAATTCAGCTACCAAAATAAGTCTACTAGTTAGAAATATTAGCTAACTAATGTGGAAATTTAAATCCGCATGAAAAATCTATCCTTTTCTTTGCGAGCCTGCCATTCCGCGAACAGTAAAATTTACAAAATGAAAAACCGCGTGAAAATCAACTTAGGAATGGAGGAACATTAAATTGTTTTCTCTAATTAATGGGTTTTGATGCCCGCCAAAAAAATTAAACTTAATGCTACGTCGCACAACTTCTGACCCTGCCCTCCCCCTCGTCACACTTCGTCACAAATTTGGTGTACCCCCCCTACCCCCTAAAATGCTACGTCATTTATGCATGACCCCTAAGTAAGAATCTTTTTCAAAATATGCTTGAAGCGTTCATATGCTCTTTGTAGTAGAACTGGAATGATTCCATCCTTTCCCGGAGACTTATATGGAGCAAAACTTTCAATCTCGCATTTGGTCGATTCGGTTGTCACGGTTGGTTGTCGAGCAAATGCCCAAGAATCAGAACTAGCTGAAAACAACTCAGAGGCAATCGTCAGTGATGGCTCTGTATAGCCTGGAAAGTGTGTGTCAAAAAGACAGCTGAGCACTACATCTTCGTCAGACGAGTATTTACCATTAGCAGTTCTAATCGAACTGACATCAAAGTCTTTCGAAACGACCTCATCCAAGCCACTTGGAGATAACGACGGTTTGAGCTCGTTTGGTACGAGTAGGTTTGCCAACTCATGCGTAATACCGTCAGAGCAGAGAGTTACATCTAACACCTCTTCTCTGACAGCTCGTGCAAAGGTTTGGCGGTTTCATGCATTAAGTATGTGCAGATTTGTGCTACTTAAGTATCCCATTAATTCGGTGCCTCTCAAATTGATATCTGAGCTGCCCCAAATTATGTAGTGGGTGATTATGAAACGAAACCCATTTCTGCCACAATATGATACAACCCTTTTGAAATCATCAGTAGGCGATGCACAGTGTTTCAAAATAGGCAAAAACGTGATCGAAATTGTTTTAACCACGAAATGCTTCATACATCCTCCTTTTACCCTTAAATGTGTGATGTAATTTTTAAACGGCCTTATAAAAAGGTTTTCTGGTCGTTTTTTGAATATATGATTTTGCATATAAGAGACAGCATACGACAAATGGTTATCCCTGGATTCGATAGCGTTTGCTTTATAAATTTGAATGAATATGGCTTTGTCTGCGGAAATTTGCGGATTAAAGTGCTGTTTCATACCAAAATGTTGCTTTTTAGCACTAAAAATATCGATAACTCTACGGATATAAGAGATAAAAATAAACTTGCATAACAAAAATTGTGTATTTTTATGTGCCAAATAAAATCTTAGAACATTTCGAAATTCTAAAAAATCATTTAGAGAAGTTATGTTGAAAAAAGTGATTTGTCAGGGGTGTATCATAGAAAACTACACAAATGTGTATTAAAATCGAAAGATAGATACATAGTCTCTTCAGCAAAGTTATTTCTTATTATATTCCCTAAAACTTTGCTGAATACAGTTTTTTTATTATTTTCATAAATGACCAAACAAAAGTTTGATTCTCAGCTTTAGGGGGATTAATCACCAAACAAATACTTTAAAAAAATGGGGAGTATTTTATAGACAAACTTTGCTGAAGGCACTATAGCTCGAAAATCGTTTTTTCGTGGTCAAAACAATTTCGATCAAGTTTTTGCCTAATTGGAAACACTGTGCGATGGTTCATTATGCATAAAATATGCCGAATGATACACGTATTTCTTTTTTATGTTGTCAACAGTCGTATTTACCGTGACAGCAAAAATTTGCGAAGAAAAAACGTCGACTGTGTCAGAGATTCGCTTAACACAGCAAGGGTAAGACCCACGACACTCCGTGCGCGACTAGCATATTTTAGTACTGTCTTACGACATGGGAACAGGAACCCAGTGGCTGGCTTGATACTCGATACTGGACATTACTGGAGGCAAGTGAAGGTCATCGCCATCCAAAAACCAGGAAAACCAGCCTCCGACCACAACTCGTATCGACCGATTGCTACTGTCCAGCATCCGAAAGTTGTTCGAGAAAATGATCTTACTCCGCCTTGACAATTGGGAAGCAAATGGCTTACTATCAGATACACAATTTGGCTTCCGACGACAAATAACGTCTTGTAAATAATTGTCTTGCGTTGCTCTCAACGGAAATCCATATGGCCTATGCTAGCAAAGAGCAGATGGCATCAGTTTTCTTGGATATTAGGGGACTTTTGATTCAATTTCTATCAAGATTTTTTCTGAGAAGCTGCACCATCATGGTCTTTCATCGATTTTAAACAACTTTTTGCCAAACTTGTCGTCTGATAAACTCATGCATTTCTCGCGTGGTCCCGAATTAGTTATATGGCTCTTTCACAGGGCTCATGTCTAAACTCCATACTCTGCAAATTTTACGTGAATGACATTCACGAATGTTTCGCCGATTACTACATGCTTAGGCATCTTGCAGATGACGGCGTGGTCTCTATTACAGGTCCCTAAGCTGTCGATTTGGAAGGACTATTGCAAGCTATCTTGGACAATTTGTCAATTTGTTTAGAAGTAAAAAAAATTCGTTCTCATTGACGCTGTTTATTATTGTTTTGATTTTTATTTTTTATAGTTTTACAAAACAATGGTTCGCAACTATAATTTGCGCACAGTAACTGCTGTAACAGTAACGTTGTGTGTTTTATTATTATATATATTGTCTTCGAATTAATAAATTTTCGTACAGACTGAAATACTATACTAACTTAAACCTATTTTCAATTTGAACATTTCTCTACTTAAGTTAAAGTCAAAATAATGAAAAACGCTATTGAAGAGCTGACAGCAAACATCTACCGGGTTATCGTACTGCGTGCGATGAGTAGAGCGCCGAAAGAAGTCCATTCTCCGCAGAGACCTACCAGGAACGTTGAAGTCCAGCTTAGCGAGAAGCAGAGGGCAGTCAATGTTGTCAGCGAGAAGATCGAACACAAAAAGTCGCTGCAGAAAAACTCTCCTGTTTCGTAGCGTAGGCAGGTTGATAAGAGCACAACGATGCTCATACGGTGGTAGTTCAAATCGATTTCGCCAGGGAAGCCGTCCAAGGGCATACCGGACGAAGCTCTTTTGCACCCGTTCTATGCGATTAATGTGTACGGTGTGATACGGGGTCCAAACGATAGCTCCATACTCTAGAATGCTGCGTACCAGACTGATGTACAGTGCCTTCAGGCAGTAGACGTCGTTTAAATCTTGGGTGTTTCGTTTGATGAGTCCTAGTACTGCATAGGCTTTAGCAGTAACTGCATTGAAGTGTTCGATGAAACGTAGCTTACGGTCAAGTATAACACCAAGGTCCTTGATTGATGAAACTCGTTTTACTGGGGCAGCGCTCACTGCATACTCAAACGTAATTGGCGAGAGTATTCGTGTGAATGTGATTATGTTGCATTTCTGAAAGTTTATAGTCATTCCGTTTGTATCACACCAAGTCATGATCCTTTCTATGTCCATCCGAAGTGCACAACAATCTACCAGAGTTGTTATGATGCGATAAATTTTCAGATCATCTGCGTACATCACCTTACACGATGTCAATTCGCTGCAAATGTCATTCACAAAAAGCACGAAGAGAAGAGGTCTAAGGTGACTCCCTTGAAGTACACCCGATGTGATGTCGAAAGGGTCTGAAAGTACAGTTCCCAGTCGTACAGATGCACTGCGGTTTGTAAGGTACGAGAAGATCCAATTGGTCAGCCAGTCCGGAAATCTGATTCGTCTCAACTTTTCAACAGCTAGCTGATGAGGAAGGCGATCGAAGGCTTTGGAGAAATCTACATACACTGCATCAATTTGTTGTCGTTTCTCTAATTTATCAATCAGCGTTGACACATAGCTCATTAAGTTCGTCGTTGTTGAGCGCTTTCTAACAAACCCATGCTGATCTGTAGTGATGATGTGTTTTACTGCAGGGTAGAGAATATCTAACAGCATACTTTCAAAAACTTTTGGGAGGCAGCTCAGGATTGAAATTTCCCTGTAATTTATGACGTCATGGACGTTACCGGCCTTATGAATTGGTGTTATTAAAGCCTCCTTCCACTTGGCGGGAAAAATACTTTCACCGAGAGAGCGATTGAAAAGCATGGATATCGGTACAGCTAACGATGAAGAGCATTCCTTGACGAAACATGGTTGTATTCCGTCCGATCCTGGTCCCTTTGAACCGTCAACACCACGTAGATTGGTGTACACTTCGCGTTCGGTGAAAGATGTTACAGGCAAATTCAAGGAGAACGTCGGTAGACTACTCAGGTACGATTCAGACAAAGGTGGTGGGTTATTTACTTAGCACTCTTTGAAAGAAAGACGAGAATAGATTTGCTGACTCCGCAGGTGTCGTTGAGGTCCTGTCACGGTAGTTCACGTTTTCAGGAAAACCACGGGTGGATGTTTTGTTCCGCAAATAAGCCCAAAATTGTTTCGGCTCGTCCTTCATGTTACTCTCAAGTCTTGAAACGTATGATCGAAAGCAAGATGAATTTAATGATTGAAATTGTCGCTCTAAATTTCGGACAAACGATTTATCATCTTCACCTCTTTTCCGGAAAAAATCGTTTACGAGCCTTCCTTAACCGATTTCGCAGATTGCGCAGCTCATCGTTCCACCAGGGGCGTTTATTTGTGCAACGGCGCTTTCGCCTTCTCAGAGGCACGTGTTGTTGAAAAATTAAGTCCAATTCACGATAAAATCTGTCCACAGCCTCGTCGAGAGTACCCAGTGATAATATTTCAATCCAAGTGATGTTTGAGATTCTCGAATTTAGCTCGTCATAATTAAAATCATACCACACATCTACATCGTCAATCACTGGTGAACCGTAAAGAGTCTCAATGGTCAAAACAAACGGATGATGATGACGATCCAATTTCATTAGCGGTACGGGTGGTTCTAGGATTTCAAAATCACTGGCACTACTTACAAAGGCTAAATCAAGTAATCTTCCATTGTCATTCGTCAGGTAGTTTACTTGTTGTAAACCAGAAGCGATCATAGTTTCGACTAACAACAGCTCGTGCTCAGAGGATGCATTATTAGGGATAAAGCACCCGATTTCGTCATCAAAGCTCCAGCGTAGCAACGGTAAATTATAATCACCGAGAACAAGGCAACTCCAAATCAGCATTAAGGACTGTCTATCTGCACCATTCTTCGCTACATCCGGCATACCACAAGGAAGCCATCTCGGTCCAGTAATATTCCTCCTCTACTTTAATGACGTCAATTTCACATTACAAGGACCCCGCCTTTCTTTCGCCGACGACATGAAAATTTTTCAACAAATACGGGATAAAACCGATGCTGAGCTTCTTCAGAGGGATCTGGACAGCTTTAGCACGTGGTGTGATCAAAACAGAATGGTTTTAAACCCGAGCAAATGCTCAATCGTTACGTTCACGCGGAAACGCCAACCGACTCAGTTTAACTACCATTTCTTCGGCTCGAGCATTCCAAGACACTCTCACATCAAAGATCTCGGAGTCATCATGGATTCGGCATTAACATTCAAACCACATACGTCATACATCGTGGATAAGGCATCACGACAGCTTGGGTTCATCTTCCGAATAGCGAAAAACTTCAGGGACGTATATTGTCTTAAATCGCTTTACTGCGCGTTGGTCCGCTCAACGTTAGAATATTGTTCAGCTGTTTGGAATCCGTACTACCACAACGGGATTGACAGAATCGAGGCTGTCCAACGAAGGTTCATACGCTTCGCCCTTCGTCATCTCCCATGGCGAAACAGATTTCAGCTGCCGAGCTATGAAAACCGTTGCCAGCTTATACACCTCGATACACTCAGCATTCGGAGGGACTGCTCTCGAGCCCTGTTCGTCTCGGACTTACTCTCTGCCAGAGTGGATTGCCCTACAATCCTCGGACGTCTGGATCTTCAAGCCCGCGTTCGAGCTCTACGTAATAACTCCCTTCTGCGAGTTCCGTTCAGGAGAACCAACTATGGTTGCCAGAGCGCTGTAACCGGACTCCAACGAATTTTTAACAGTGTGGCGACGGCCTTCGACTTCAACCGGACGCGGAATGATATAAAAGCGAAAATGTTGTCAATTTTAAAATGTAATTAGTTTAAGCAACCACCATTGGGGCCAAGGGGCTTGTTGGTGAAGGTAATAAACATAAACATAAACAACAACCCTAGTGCGATCATCATTGTGATTGAGCAGCTTATCCACACAAGCGGCATGCTGCTCATATAAAGCGAGCTCGGAATTTGGTGGTAGGTAAATCACACAAATAACGATAGATACGGTCCCACATGTGACTCGAACGGCACCAATGTATTACTGGTCAGAAATATTTTTGACATTAAAAATGTCTTACTCCACTATCTGGGGCTAGGTGTCATTCTAAAATCTAAACTATCTCCCATGTAACGAAACTATGTAAGGTTTGCACGCTTATAACTCCGATATTACTAGATGGATTTTAATCATTCATACACCAACCGATTCAGAAACACCTAACTTGAATATAGGTAATAATTTAATATCTCCCCAATAAAAGTAGACTTTTGGAAATTGGTAAAATTAAAAAGTTCACGAAAAACGGGAAAAATACCATTCGTATGGCAGATTTCTCAGACACAGCCGTCAAAAGAGGGCAGCTTAGTTGCTCAATGAAACACGAAAAGTCATAAATAGAAGCAACGCATGTCCGTTTAAATCAGTTGTTGCTCTTATCCCACACGAGCAACGTCGTCTCCGGGCGATGCAATAAGCGCTATCGATTTTCGGTAACGTTGGCATTTGCACACACTCGCACCTAAGTGACTAAACCATATACGATTAGTTTATAAATAGAGGTGACGCGTACCCGTTTGAATCAGTTTTTGTTCTTATGTCGAACGGGTAAGATCATGGCTGCAGCGTCTGGGCACTACAATAAGCGGTAGACGCTATGCATTTTCGGCAGCGGTGGCCGTGTGCGGATTTGTCGGGTACCAGCATGGTGTCACAGAATGATTTGCAAAGTGGGTGGGCGGGGTGGTTTGGATTTAATTCAATACGGTGTGTGCTGCTTAAGAGTGTTGCGTTTGAAAAAAATATATTTTTATGCATGCGTGTGCGTTGTAACTTGTTAATCCATGTTTACGGCGCTTTGTAGCTGCGTAGGGTAAAGAGCCTATTGGTTTTCATGTTTCATATTTCGGTTATATGTTTTTTATCAGTAAGGCATCTGACAACGTGCTTCTGTAGTTATTGCACTGTTCAGCAGCGTAGTATTTTATATAGGAGAGTACACTCAGGTTTTTTTACGCGGAATTTGAAATTTACGCGGTTTTCATTAACGCGTTTTTTTTTAATTTACGCGGTTTTCATTTACACGGCCTGTATCCCCTGCGTGAAAAATCTGAGTGTAAATGCATCGGAAACAATCACATTCCCAGCAGAACTTTTTGTTTTCTAATTTCAAACACTTTTGTTTCGTTCTGCACACAACGGAAAATTTTAAAACAGAACTTACCGTCCCAGCAGCAGTTGAAGCGGGTGTTCTTTTTCGATTCAAATTCAAGCCATGTCTTAAGCGTTACTGGACTTAAAATTGTTTTCCCAGTTTAACCAGTCAGAATATCTGTCCTACCCTATGTATTTAAAACACAGTTCTAATTGCGTTTTAAGGTATACAACAAATACGGTTGGGTATACTAATTTAAATTTTAAAATAAATCTGTTTTAAATTATGAAACAAACCGCTGTACTGAAGATATAATTATGTCAGTCCTATTACCACATAAAACACCTATATAACATAAAACGCTGCAGAATTGGTTTAATAATACAATGTTTATACTACAGAGTTATAACACGTTTTAATAATTAGCAACAAGAAAAATGTCACCAAGATAGCATAAAAACCCGTTTTAACTGGTAGTGCGAACGTTGCATAACAATGTAATTTTTCAAATAATTTCATTTTTCCACCACTAATCGATCAAGAAATACTTAAACTTAAGATTGTTTACTTAAGTTCATTAGTACATTATTGAAAATTTAAATGGAAAATGAAATTTCATATTTTATGGAGAATCTGTATATTTCCGTTGGCGGGCGTGGGTTTCCTCATCACAGCTCTCAATATGGAACTTTTCTTTTGAATATATTTTCTGGACAGACCAGCCTATTTTTACTAGATGGATCAGCCAAATAATGCCAATCACCTAGTGAGATACTTGATTAATTGTAATAATAGATTACCGTTAAATGACCTTCAATAAAATATGTTTCAATGGAGAGGTGTATAGCAAATTGTAACATATGAAAACAGGCGAGTGAGCATGAACGTGAGTCGATATGTGTGATAGATAAAATTCATTTGCACGCTCTTGAAAAAAGCTATATTTTTAATGTCACCGTGGTCGTGTCCTGTACACAACCCTTTATTTTTTTCATTTCGATTTCCGCTCCATTTCGTGGTATTTTCCAAAACCCGATTTTTCAACTTTAACTCTTCCAAATAATTGCACTTTTTCAGAAATATCAAAATTCCATTGTATACCCAAAACAGTCAAAACCGCGATTTTTTCACTTTTTTTGTTCAACCTAATTTATGTATAATTGATTCAATAAATTCCATACATGCAATTACACAGCTATTTTCGCAATTAAAAAAGAATAAAATGATATATATTTCTTTTGTTTACATTTTTACCTGCGAAAATTGCAACAAACGCGTGGGGTACGTTTGTACCCCAGTGCAATCTTCTAAGGTAGAAAAAGTAAGTGTAACGTTCTTGTGTTAAGGATTTGTAACAGATGTGCCAACAAAGGATCAACGTTCTCCGTACAATAACCGTTACATGGCGGAGTGCCCATTCAGGAGACCTGATCAGGCTGTACCAAACTACAATATTGTCAGTGATAGATTACAAGTGTTTCTGTTTTCGTGCCACTGCGAACATTCACTTCACCAAACTGGGATGAATTCAGTATTGCTGGTTGTGCATTGCTTTGGGTTGCATGCATTCGACCCATACGATGAGTCTAGAAGTGTTGGCGGGCGTCCTTCCGCGGAAAAATCAATTTTGGGACCTCTCATATCGAATGCTCATTCGATGCGATATCTTGAACCCATTAGTAATTGTGAATTTTGAGACGCTTGTCGAGTTCAATTCCTACACCCGATTTATGTTCATATACTTCGATTACATGGCACAAAATATCAATTCCCAAACGTGTCAATCTCTCTCATGCTTTTGATTCAACTGTATTTATCGACACATCCATGAAAGATAAGATTCGTGGAATCCCAGATCACATACGTCCGTAAGTGAACCCAAACATCTTTCACAGTAAATTTCGAGAAGTCGACTGCAACGATATGTTTTACACCGACGAGTCAAGTTTCGACGGCTCCATTGGCTCCAGTATATTCAATCGAAACCTCACCGCCTCATTCAAACTCAATGATCCTTTTTCAGCTTACGGCGCATAACTCGCTGCTATGCAGTATATCCTCAGGATTATCGATACTTTGCCCACATTTATTTTATTGTTTAGGACAGCCTCAACTCAATAGAGACTCTCCGTTCGATGAAACCTTGAAAGCACATTCCATATTTTCTGCGTGCTTTGTCTGTAAGATCGTACAAAATTACCTTAGTTTGGGTTCCCTCGTATTGCTCCATGCCAGGTAATGAATATTCTGAAGGAAGGCGAAGCTTACAGATTTTCGGTTCAAGAATATTTCCATAAGGAAATCTGCAGTAGCCTGCGATATTTGGGATCTTACGATAGTTTGACAACTTTACCCTTTTCTGATGGTGGTGTAAAATTCCCGTAAGACTGTCCAGAAACACCGGTTCCAAGCACTATTTGATGGTTGACTCACCAAGCCAAAGGCGTGATTCCGTGCAATCTCATGTGTAAGTTCGGATTGGTCCTATGTTCCTCAGACTTATTGATAAAGGATAAAAGAACATTCCATTATTCACTAAACATTCCAATTTGTTTTTTAAACAGTGTCTATAGGTAGTTCCGGTTCATGTTTTATACGTGACCGCAATTATAAATCCTTATTCATGCAATTAGGACTTTCCTATAAAAAAAACAATTGCAGCTTTCGGGGTTGCTACAATACTGATTTGTGGAAATATTTTGTTGAATGGAAATACGCGCTAACGTACCTATGTAACATATTCCTGCAAGAATTGAGTTTTGTATTGATTGCATAGCCGTTGTAGTACAAGAAAGGTATGCAATAAATTTGAAAAGACCGTTTTGAAATGATTTTTCAACAATATGCTTGTGCAGAAAAACTAGTTTGTCTCTTACAGTCGTTCTATACTAAATCATTCCATAATAAGTTGGGTCAATGGACTATGGAGTGCCACAAATTTCTGACCAAAGGCTATCTTTCTGTGAAACGGAGAAAAGGGGCTTCCGCCAACTTACCTCAACCGCCAACTAGCCCTGGGCTCCCCTACCCGTAAAATTGAGAAATTTGCTACCCATTTTTCAAACATTTAGTTATGTATTATTTTCCAACCATTTCCCCTAGAACATTCTGCATTCATTAAAATGGTTGATATGACCAGTGATACTATTTATGACTACAAGTGATACGGGTTAATGAAAACAGGTAAATTGGTGTCCATGTCGGTAGTATTTGATTCATTTTGAATTATGGTCACTTCACTCCAAGCTTCAGAAGCTAATAGGAGTAAACAATTAGAACAAATACATATTCCGTGGTTATAAATGACCAAGTCTAATAGATTGAGAACGTTGATCACTGTTGTCAATTCAGGAAAGAAGAATCTTGATTATTATTATTTGTTCAGGAACGTTAACGTGATTTTAACATTACCGTAAGAGTAGAAGTTCATCATCGAGGAGAGTTGAAACAAGGTGTTTCAACTCTCCTAGGTCAAGAAGTAAGGCTTGATCCACAATTTACAATTTATACCTCGCAAAGATAGAAAGAAACGTATACAATTCATAAATGTTAACTCTTAGACTATCTAATAGTGATATTTTCATGATCGAACATTACTTAATATCTTAATAAAATAACGAAAATTTACTTTTGCTCATTTTTTGTAGTGTGTTTACCGTAAATACTAAACCACTTATTTAACGTAGTTGGCTTGTATTGGAGGGTTTATGGGTACGATATAAATAAAACAAATGCATTATTGTTTTATCCCTAACGGTACTGTTTCGCTAGTAATGGGCACTGTTTCAACTCTCCTCTGTTTTAAATCTCCTCGGTTTCCCCTATATGATAATTATCGGCGAAACTATACGTTGGAAACCCAAGCTCATTAAGTTTCTTGAACAAGCCATCGGCGACAAGGTTCCATAGAAGTGGTGACAGCACACCGCCTTCAGGACATCCACAGACACTCAGTTTCCTTATCTCTACTTGTCTTAACGATGAGCACAGATGTCGGTTGCTAAGCATTGCGTGCATCTAGTTCGTGATATATGAAGGTACTCAATGACCTCGTGCTGCTTCCGAAATGGATTCGTAAGACACGTTATCAAAAGCACCTTCAATATCGAGAAAAACTCCACAATATTGTGTAACAGACTAGTGTAGTAGACTTTCCCCGCTGATATGCATGTTGCATTGCATGCAACGGGTGCTCGCCCAAACTAACATCTCGAATATAGTGGTCGACTAAACGCTCCACTGATTTGAGAAGGAAGGAGGTCAGACTGATCGGTCCAAAGCTCTTTGCCTCCTCATACGTGACGCGGCCACCTTTGGAAATGAATTAGACAGTTATTTCCCGCCACGCTAATGGAATGTATCCTGTTGCAAGACTATAAGTAAGAATCTTTTTCAAAATATGCTTGAAGCGTTCATATGCTCTTTGTAGTAGAACTGGAATGATTCCATCCTTTCCCGGAGACTTATACGGAGCAAAACTTTCAATCTCGCATTTGGTCGATTCGGTTGTCACGGTTGGTTGTCGAGCAAATGCCCAAGAATCAGAACTAGCTGAAAACAACTCAGAGGCAATCGTCAGTGATGGCTCTGTATAGCCTGGAAAGTGTGTGTCAAAAAGACAGCTGAGCACTACATCTTCGTCAGACGAGTATTTACCATTAGCAGTTCTAATCGAACTGACATCAAAGTCTTTCGAAAGTAACTTATTTATGCTACTATGAGTGTGCTTGTTTTATCCACGACCTCATCCAAGCCACTTGGAGATAACGACGGTTTGAGCTCGTTTGGTACGAGTCAGTTTGCCAACTCATGCGTAATACCGTCAGAGCAGAGAGTTACATCTAACACCTCTTCTCTGACAGCTCGTGCAAAGGTTTGGCGGTTTCATGCATTAAGTATGTGCAGATTTGTGCTACTTAAGTATCCCATTAATTCGGTGCCTCTCAAATTGATATCTGAGCTGCCCCAAATTATGTAGTGGGTGATTATGAAACGAAACCCATTTCTGCCACAATATGATACAACCCTTTTGAAATCATCAGTAGGCGATGCACAGTGTTTCAAAATAGGCAAAAACGTGATCGAAATTGTTTTAACCACGAAATGCTTCATACATCCTCCTTTTACCCTTAAATGTGTGATGTAATTTTTAAACGGCCTTATAAAAAGGTTTTCTGGTCGTCTTTTGAATATATGATTTTGCATATAAGAGACAGCATACGACAAATGGTTATCCCTGGATTCGATACCGTTTGCTTTATAGATTTGAATGAATATGGCTTTGTCTGCGGAAATTTGCGGATTGAAGTGTTGTTTCATACCAAAATGTTGCTTTTTAGCACTAAAAATATCGATAACTCTACGGATATAAGAGATAAAAATAAACTTGCATAACAAAAATTGTGTATTTTTATGTGCCAAATAAAATCTTAGAACATTTCGAAATTCTAAAAAATCATTTAGAGAAGTTATGTTGAAAAAAGTGATTTGTCAGGGGTGTATCATAGAAAACTACACAAATGTGTATTAAAATCGAAAGATAGATACATAGTCTCTTCAGCAAAGTTATTTCTTATTATATTCCCTAAAACTTTGCTGAATACAGTTTTTTTTTATTATTTTCATAAATGACCAAACCAAAAGTTTGATTCTCAGCTTTAGGGGGATTAATCACCAAACAAATACTTTAAAAAAATGGGGAATATTTTATAGACAAACTTTGCTGAAGACACTATAGCTCGAAAATCGTTTTTCGTGGTCAAAACAATTTCGATCACGTTTTTGCCTAATTGGAAACACTGTGCGATGGTTCATTATGCATCAAATATGCCGAATGATACACGTATTTCGTTTTTATGTGGTCAACAGTCGTATTTACCGTGACAGCAAAAATTTGCGAAGAAAAAACGTCGACTGTGTCAGAGATTCGCTTAACACAGCAAGGGTAAGACCCACGACACTCCGTGCGCGACTAGCATATTTTAGTACTGTCTTACGACATGGGAACAGGAACCCAGTGGCTGGCTTGATACTCGATACTGGACATTACTGGAGGCAAGTGAAGGTCATCGCCATCCAAAAACCAGGAAAACCAGCCTCCGACCACAACTCGTATCGACAGATTGCTACTGTCCAGCATCCGAAAGTTGTTCGAGAAAATGATCTTACTCCGCCTTGACAATTGGCTTACTATCAGATACACAATTTGGCTTCCGACGACAAATGACGAATGATGCTAGCAAAGAGCAGATGGCATCAGTTTTCTTGGATATTAGGGGACTTTTGATTCAATTTCTATCAAGATTTTTTTCTGAGAAGCTGCACCATCATGGTCTTTCATCGATTTTAAAAAACTTTTTGCCAAACTTGTCGTCTGATAAACTCATGCATTTCTCGCGCGGTCCCGAATTAGTTATATGGCTCTTTCACAGGGCTCATGTCTAAGTTCCATACTCTGCAAATTTTACGTGAATGACATTCACGAATGTTTCGCCGATTACTACACGCTTAGGCATCTTGCAGATGACGGCGTGGTCTCTATTACAGGTCCCTAAGCTGTCGATTTGGAAGGACTATTGCAAGCTATCTTGGACAATTTGTCAATTTGTTTAGAAGTAAAAAAAATTCGTTCTCATTGACGCTGTTTATTATTGTTTTGATTTTTATTTTTTATAGTTTTACAAAACAATGGTTCGCAACTATAATTTGCGCACAGTAACTGCTGTAACAGTAACGTTGTGTGTTTTATTATTATATATATTGTCTTCGAATTAATAAATTTTCGTACAGACTGAAATACTATACTAACTTAAACCTATTTTCAATTTGAACATTTCTCTACTTAAGTTAAAGTCAAAATAATGAAAAACGCTATTGAAGAGCTGACAGCAAACATCTACCGGGTTATCGTACTGCGTGCGATGAGTAGAGCGCCGAAAGAAGTCCATTCTCCGCAGAGACCTACCAGGAACGTTGAAGTCCAGCTTAGCGAGAAGCAGAGGGCAGTCAATGTTGTCAGCGAGAAGATCGAACACAAAAAGTCGCTGCAGAAAAACTCTCCTGTTTCGTAGCGTAGGCAGGTTGATAAGAGCACAACGATGCTCATACGGTGGTAGTTCAAATCGATTTCGCCAGGGAAGCCGTTGAAGGGCATACCGGACGAAGCTCTTTTGCACCCGTTCTATGCGATTAATGTGTACGGTGTGATACGGGGCCCAAACGATAACTCCATACTCTAGAATGCTGCGTACCAGACTGATGTACAGTGCCTTCAGGCAGTAGACGTCGTTGAAATCTTGGGTGTTTCGCTTGATGAGTCCTAGTACTGCATAGGCTTTAGCAGTAACTGCATTGAAGTGTTCGATGAAACGTAGCTTACGGTCAAGTATAACACCAAGGTCCTTGATTGATGAAACTCGTTTTACTGGGGCAGCGCTCACTGCATACTCAAACGTAATTGGCGAGAGTATTCGTGTGAATGTGATTATGTTGCATTTCTGAATGTTTATAGTCATTCCGTTTCTATCACACCAAGTCATGATCCTATCTATGTCCATCTGAAGTGCACAACAATCTACCAGAGTTGTTATGATGCGATAAATTTTCAGATCATCTGCGTACATCACCTTACACGATGTCAATTCGCTGCAAATGTCATTCACAAAAAGCACGAAGAGAAGAGGTCCAAGGTGACTCCCTTGAGGTACACCCGATGTGATGTCGAAAGGGTCTGAAAGTACAGTTCCAAGTCGTACAGATGCACTGCGGTTTGTAAGGTACGAGAAGATCCAGTTGGTCAGCCAGTCCGGAAATCCGATTCGCCTCAACTTTTCAACAGCTAGCTGATCAGAAAGGCGATCGAAGGCTTTGGAGAAATCTACATACACTGCATCAATTTGTTGTCGTTTCTCTAATTTATCAATCAGCGTTGACACATAGCTCATTAAGTTCGTCGTTGTTGAGCGCTTTCTAACAAACCCATGCTGATCTGTAGTGATGATGTGTTTTGGGAGGCAGCTCAGGATTGAAATTCCCCTGTAATTTATGACGTCATGGACGTTACCGGCCTTATGAATTGGTGTTATTAAAGCCTCCTTCCACTTGGCAGGAAAAATACTTTCACCGAGAGAGCGATTGAAAAGCATAGATATCGGTACTGTTGGGGACTGACCGCTTACCTTCCTGGGTCTTCGATAGCGGTGATAGCAGTGGTGCAGCCAGGTCCAACATCGGCCGTTGATTAGGTGGTGAAGGGGTAATGTTCCAAGGGGGACCAAATCCAAATTTGGCGGACCGTTGATTAGGACCAACAGGAGGAAACTTCGGTAATGACCAATATCAGGTCAAGCTCACTCACGCACAAAAACTCGCGGGTTAGAATAGAAACATCTTAATGACACACATTTATTCGACGGGTAAAAAACGACATGCAAATTGAACTTAAGCTCTATATTCGACTTAATTCTAAACACATTAAAAGACTTGCGGGTCTGTTGCCCGTTCTTGGGGACCATTCATAAATTACGTAACGCTTTTAGGGGGGAGGGGGTACGACAAGTTGTGACAAAGAGGGGAGGGGGTGTTAACTAGATCGTTACGTAACATGTTTTCATCGAAGAAAAAATTTTTTTTCTTGGAATTTGTTACGTAACAGGGGAGGGGGGGATGGAAAAATTTGCAACAATTTGTTACATAGGGGGAGTGGGGGGGTCAATTTTGGGCAATTTTTGCGTTACATAATTTATGAATGGTCCCTTGGTGGTAATCTAATTTCGACTGCCTCTTCGATCGCATTGAGGTAGATCGGAAGGTGATGATCGAGAGGCCTAGATTCGGCTGACGGTATGTGAGAGATGATGGGATCTCACTCTCTTATCGCCCGTTATCAGTTCGGCATTTTCGCTGATGATAGTAGTTGTAGGGTAATCACGGTGGCTCTCCATCGATGCACACATCGTAGATAAATTGTGCCTTCACCAATGCATAGGCTGGACCGATACCTTGGTGCTCTCGACGGTGATGTGAACGATGATTGGGTTTGCTGCTGACCAGGGATGTAGTGGATCATTGTTAGTCGCAAACATCCTCACCCACCCAGAAATTGTTGATTTCTGAAAAATAAAGAAACAGAAATATCCTCTTCGACAGGATGGGGAAAGGAACGATGATTACACCAGACTGTTGGATAGGTTGTCCTCTGCTTCGACGTCAGCATCGGAGTCTGGTAGCGGTAGAATGCATAATTTTTCTACAGGGCGTGTTAGCATTCCACCAGCTGTTTTGACGGTAACGACGCGTACTACCTGATCGTCGCCAGGATGGAGTTTGTGTATCCTTCCCATTCTCCATCGCATTGGGGGCAGATTGTCGTCTTGGATCACGACCAGCTTGCCCACCTCGATTTGAACTGGTGGCTTCCAGCGTTTGGTCCTAGCTTGGAGTTGGCACAGGTATTCCCGGCGCCATCTGCGCCAAAAATCTTGAAGCTTACGTTGCATTAACTGCCATTTATTCAGACGGTTGAGCTGAACATTTTCAAGATTGGGTTCAGGAAGGGCTTGAAGCGAGGCTCCGACAAGGAAATGCGATGGCGTCAACGGTTCTAGATCATTGGGATCTTCTGACATGGACGTTAGCGGTCGGGAATTGAGGCATCTTTCCACCTGCACGAGTAGTGTTGTAAAATCTTCCGGTGATACCGGATTTTCACCGATGACCTTCAGTAGGTGTTTTTTAGCAGATCGAACTGCTGCCTCCCAGATGTCTCCTAAATGTGGGGCGCTAGGTGGTGAAAAATGCCATTGAATGCCTTCTGTAGCATAAGCCGTAGACACCACTTCTCGGTGGGTTTTGTCATTTAATAGTATAAGGAACTCTCGCAGTTTATTCCTAGCCCCGACGAAGTTGGTGCCGTTATCCGAAAATATGTCGGTACATTTCCCTCGTCTCGCGACAAATCGACGTAGAGCTTGAAGGAACCGATCAGTCGACAAATCCGAAACAAGCTCTAGATGAACGGCCTTGATACACAGGCAAATGAAAAGCGCGACATAGGCTTTCACAGCGGGCCGTCGCGGTGCTGGTCGAAGATAAACTGGACCGAAATAATGGACGCCAGCTCGGGAGAATGGACGTGATACTGTAACTCTGGATGCTGGCAGCTCCCCCATGAATTGCTGAATTCTGGTTGGCTTAACACGAAAACATCGTAGAAATTTGTGGACGATCTGTCTAACGACATCTCTCCCTCCTAAAGGCCAATAACGCAACCTTACCGTACCCAATAGAAGCTGGGGACCTGCGTGTAGAAGGCGCTCGTGGTAATGCTTCAATAGCATACGAGTGAAAACATGACGAGCGGGTAAAGGAATTGGATGTTTGGCATCGTCAGCTTCTTCGGATTTGCTGATTCGACCACCTACTCTGATAATTCCGTCCTTGGATAAATATGGGTTATACCATCGTAACGGAGATTTCGCTGGCATATGCTGGCCTTTCCGCAACGCCTTCCACTCTTCGGCGAACATTTCCTCTTGTACTCGTCTTACTAGCGTGTATTCTGATTCTCGAAGTTGAGCGGTAGAGAGGAAGGAACCATCCCTTCGCTCGTGCCTGGGTTTACGAAGAAGCTTAATCAACCGCAGCCAATACGCAGTCCGGCGAATCACGTCGGTGTAAGATGCAAACCGTTTAAAGTAGTTCTCGTTGAACGCGGCCAGTGATGCAGCAGAATTCGCCACGATAGTGTGTCGTCTTTCTTCTTCTCCGATTTCGGCTGAGTTCTCCGGTTGTTTTGGATATCTCGTCGGGTCCGCTTCCAACCAACTCGGTCCATTCCACCAGAAATTATTTTCCAAGATGTCTTCTGGCGATATTCCCCTGGGAATCAGGTCTGCTGGATTTTCGACTCCAGGCACGTGTCCCCAGAAGCATCCTTCGGTGATGGTTTGTATTTTTGCCACACGATTGGCAACGTAGGTGACCCATATTGTTGGAGTGGCTAGAAGCCAACGTAGTACACACGTGGAATCCGTCCAGAAGTAGGTTTTTAGCTTCATTTTGATAGAATCTTGGACCTTTTCGTAAAGCTGAGCTGCTAAGAGTGCACCGCAAAGCTCTAGCCGTGGGATAGTTTGGCATTTGAGCGGGGAAACCTTCGATTTTGAGGTGAGAAGCCGTACCAAAACTTCTTTCCTTGAGTTCTGGCTCCGCAGATACAGGCATGCTCCAAAAGCCTTCTCTGAAGCGGCAGAAAAGCAGTGTATTTCAACCGATGTTGCTCCTGGTATGATCACGCAGCGTTCGATACTAATCGTGTTGAATAACGGTAGTTGAGCATGGTACTTCTTCCAAACCTCACCCACCGTGGAAGGTAGTGGCTGATCCCATTCCAGTTTTCCACCATTTTCATCTTGAAGTGTCCACAGACGCTGCATAAATATTTTTGCCGTAGTGATAGCTGCTCCTAGCAACCCCAATGGGTCAAATAATGTAGCAATAACTGACAAGATCTGACGTTTCGAAAGCTTGGTATCCTCTTCCAACTCCGGAATGTTGAATTGGAACCTTAGCACATCGGGTTTTGGCAGCCATGTTAGGCCTAGAGTTTTTACGGAAGCCGTTGGATCCAGAGAAACCTCCTCGGAATCTCTAATTGCCAAATCTTCGGGTGAGATATCGTCCAGCACCTTGGGGCAATTGGAAGCCCATTTTCTTAGTTTGAAACCTCCCCTCGACATCATCTTGTCCAGTTGAAATCGCATTTCCAGCGCCGTTTCAACGTCGTCTGATCCTGTGATGACATCGTCCATATACGTATCCTCGTTAGCAGCCCTTGCTGCAAGTGGAAATCGTCCTTCCTCCTCCGTTGCCAACTGTTTCAGCGTTCTGGTGGCTAGAAACGGCGCTGGCTTGGTTCCATACGTGACGGTATTTAACTCGTAAACCTCAACCTCCTCTCCTGGAGCTGCACGCCATAAGATGCACTGAAGCGGTCTATCTTCCGGACTGAGGTTGATCTGGCGGAACATTTTCTCAACATCGGAAACTAGCATTATTTGTCGAGTTCGACACCGCAGGACTATGGACCGTAAGTCGTCTTGTATTACTGGCCCAACCAGCAACACATCATTCAACGACACCCCTGAAGAAGTTTTACAGGAGGCATCGAAGACTACTCGCACCTTGGTGGTGGTACTTGCCTCTTTTACCACCGGATGGTACGGAAGATAGCACCGTTGCACCGAGCTTAGCTTGCTCGACCTTCCGCATATGGCCCAACCGAAGATATTCCTCCATGAAAGCGTTATACTGCTCACGCAACTTGGCATCCCTTGCCAACCTGCGTTCCGTTCCCTGAAGGCGTCGGAAGGCGATATCCCTTGACTCGCCTAGCCGGAGAAGGAGGTCTTCATTTTTGGGAAGTGCGACTGTGTACCGACCATCTTCTTCGCGCCGAACGATTTGCTGAAACAGCTCCTCACAACGATTTTCCTCCAGGGAATAAGCATTGCTAGATCCGATATCCTCGCTGGCCCAAAAGCGTTTCATCAATGCGTCTAAACCTTCAGTTGAAGCTACGTTGCAGTTAATGTGAAGTGAATCCAGCGTACTAAACACACCACCGCAAACAACCCAACCGAACACTGAGTGATTTAGTGTTGGTTGCTGTTCTCCCAGTGAGATCCGTCTTCCTGTCTCGAAGAAATCGAAGAAGTTCTCGATTCCGAGAACCATATCCACCCCTTTGGATTCGAAAAAGGCGGGATCGGCCAGTTCGATCCCATTTGGGATTGACCATGCATCAATTTTGATTGTTGATGTGGGAAGGTTAACCGTAACCTTGGGTAGTACCAAAAATCCCAAATCTCGCGAGAAATTGGAAATCCGCGAACGTACCATAGCTCGAATCCTGTGCTTGACCCTTGTTGCCGCTTGACCAATGCCAAGAACCGAGATGTCCACCTTATCTCGAGTCACCTTCAAACGCTGACACAATCGTTCCGTGATAAAGTTGCTCTCAGACCCCGAGTCTAAAAGAGCACGTGCTGGATACTGGTTGCTTTCATCGTCTTCCACCATGACGACCGCAGTAGCCAGTAGGACCTGGGAGGAAGATCCGTGCGCAGCATTACATGTTGAAATGTTGGTGGCTGCCATGTTAGCCACTTGGGAGGAAGTTGAAGTAGACGGTTCCTTACTGGATGACGAATTGTCCGTTGACGGCTTTGATGGAAGTGACTCCAAAACACGAACGCGTCGATGAAGAAAGTCCGTAAGGTCTGCTAATATATCCTGCTCATTAGCCGCCGAAAACTCCTCCCATCCTCTTCGAGTCACTGGATCGAGACGTGCTGTAAGGATGTTTACCAGCAAAAGGTCCTTGTAGTCAGCTGGCTGGATCACCTGGTCAAGTGTTTGCACAACACGCTCGAAACCTTCCAAGAGTGCATGTAATTCACCGACGGATTCCTTGGAGAGCGTAGGTAACGCTAACAACGACTGAACTTGCCGCTTTTTCAGCTGCTTGCTGTTATTGTAGCGTTTGAGCAGCATTTCCCATGCTACTTGGTAGTTCGCCTTGGTTATCTTCAAAGGGTCGATCAAGTTCTTAGGCTCCCCTTGAAGACATCCTTTTAAATAGTGGAACTTCTCCACCTCCGGAAGATCGGCCTTCCAATGAATGAGGGAGGTGAATAGATCTCGAAAGCTCAACCAATCATCGATGTCCCCATTGAAACTCTGCCGCCTTATTTGAGGTAGGCGCACGTGGTCCAACGCACCATGCACCGATGTATCAAATCCTCGCGTAGACTGTTCCAATGCTGGGCACTCTTCCCTCTCCTTAACCTTGTCCATCAGAAAGGATTTGGCTTCATAATACCGGTTGTTGAACTCTCGCCTTTCCTTGCCATATGCCTCCTCCTCCGCAGTGAAATCGTCATGGGATTTGATCTCCACCAACGTCTCACTAAATTTCTCCCATAACTCATCTAACTTCTCCAGTCGCACATTCACCTGGGATACCGTTAAATCTTCCTTATAATCCTCGATAGAATTCCAGATATCAAGCAGCGAAGCCTGCGTATCTTTCAACCTTGCAGTCAACTGCTTCAACGACGGTGACTTCTTTGTAGACGATGCAGCTGGCGGCATGATGGTATTAACCGGTAATAAAACGAGAGGTGGTGTGGTGTTGTAGTTATCCGCGTATAGACCTAGCGGGCTGGCATATACTGTAGGGTTCACTAACCTGACAAAACAGGTGAAGGCGCCAAGGTGGAATTATTTTAAAGTAACCAGGCTATACTAGCACGGTGGTCTGTAGCACCATCCAAATTCGTCTCAGTAATGATCGTTCGTAAGGCAGGAAGTGAAGAGGGGGTATACGATGTAGCATTCAAAAGAAATGCCACGGCTGAGCATATACTAAGGTGACTCACCCAGAGAAACCAACCAGCGGTTTCAAGATGTCCAAAAGGTACAATATAATATTGCAATAATCATCAATATTGACTCAAATGAGTCGAAAAGGGCTCAAACGTATGACGAAGGAATCGAAGAGGATATAAATTTTGTCAAAAAAGTGTATTTCTGTACGCCTGGCTTCGGCGACATATACCATCAGTTCAACTAACCTGAGCAACAGTTAATTAGCGCGTCCTCTTCCTTTCCCTTGTTGAGTCCAAACGCTGCTATTGAATCCAGTGCTCAGTACGAACACGATGACAATGCACTGACGATGGAAATCTTCCGGCTGTTGTTTCAACCAGCAATACACGCCAGCCGTACCGCCCTCGGTTAACTCCTGTGTAACAGGAATCGGTGCTGGTCCAGTGGCTGTCCTACCAGGTCGAATAGGTTACTGGCTAATCTTCAGTCTTGGTATGGTTCCAGGTCCAGGAAACTCCCGGAAATTCAAATCTCGGTCGGATTCCAGTTCCAATTTAGAAAGATGCGAGTGTTAGAAATGTACGTAGGTTGCCAGCTTCGGCTGGACATATAGTGGTATTCAACTCACCTGAGGAAGAATAACCGGTGCAAAATGTCCAAGCCAAGCGACGCCAATCAGAAAATGCAATGGCGTTGATCTCCTTTGTTCCCGTGATGAACGATTGCCGCGGTGAAAGGACTGATCAATCTTCGATTGTAATGGAGTCGATGAGCGTCGGTGGGAATTGGCGGCGTCGACCCTGTGTCGACGGCGTCCTTACAAGCTTCCGTTGATCCTTTCCCGGTCCTATCCGGTTCGAAGGACCATAATGTTGGGGACTGACCGCTTACCTTCCTGGGTCTTCGATAGTGGTGATAGCAGTGGTGCAGCCAGGTCCAACATCGACCGTTGATTAGGTGGTGAAGGGGTAATGTTCCAAGGGGGACCAAATCCAAATTTGGCGGACCGTTGATTAGGACCAACAGGAGGAAACTTCGGTAATGACCAATATCAGGTCAAGCTCACTCACGCACAAAAACTCGCGGGCTAGAATAGAAACATCTTAATGACACACATTTATTCGACGGGTAAAAAACGACATGCAAATTGAACTTAAACTCTATATTCGACTTAATTCTAAACACATTAAAAGACTTGCGGGTCTGTTGCCCGTTCTTGGTGGTTATCTAATTTCGACTGCCTCTTCGATCGCATTTAGGTAGATCGGAAGGTGATGATCGAGAGGCCTAGATTCGGCTGACGGTATGTGAGAGATGATGGGATCTCACTCTCTTATCGCCCGTTATCAGTTCGGCATTTTCGCTGATGATAGTTGTAGGGTAATCACGGTGGCTCTCCATCGATGCACACATCGTAGATAAATTGTGCCTTCACCAATGCATAGGCTGGATCGATACCTTGGTGCTCTGGACGGTGATGTGAACGATGATTGGGTTTGCTGCTGACCAGGGATGTAGTGTAGGGTGTACACGTAGATTGGTGTACACTTCGCGTTCGGTGAAAGATGTTACAGGCAAATTCAAGGAGAACGTCGGCAGACTACTCAGGTACGATTCAGACAAGGGTGGTGGGTTATTTACTTAGCACACTTTGAAAGAAAGACGAGAATAGATTTGCTGACTCCGCAGGTGTCGTTGAGATCCTGTCACGGTAGTTCACGTTTTCATGAAAACCACGGGTGGATGTTTTGTTCCGCAAATAAGCCCAAAATTGCTTCGGCTCGTCCTTCATGTTACTCTCAAGTCGTGAAACGTATGATCGAAAGCAAGATGAATTTAATGATTGAAATTGTCGCTCTAAATTTCGGACAAATGATTTATCATCTTCACCTCTTTTCCGGAAAAATCGTTTACGAGCCTTCCTTAACCGATTTCGCAGATTGCGCAGCTCATCGTTCCACCAGGGGCGTTTATTTGTGCAACGGCGCTTTCGCCTTCTCAGAGGCACGTGTTGTTGAAAAATTAAGTCCAATTCACGATAAAATCTGTCCACAGCCTCGTCGAGAGTACCCAGTGATAATATTTCAATCCAAGTGATGTTTGAGATTCTCGAATTTAGCTCGTCATAATTAAAAATCATACCACACATCTACACCGTCAATCACTGGTGAACCGTAAAGAGTCTCAATGGTCAAAACAAACGGATGATGATGACGATCCAATTTCATTAGCGGTACGGGTGGTTCTAGGATTTCAAAATCACTGGCACTACTTACAAAGGCTAAATCAAGTAATCTTCCATTGCCATTCGTCAGGTAGTTTACTTGTTGTAAACCAGAAGCGATCATAGTTTCGACTAACAACAGCTCGTGCTCAGAGGATGCATTATTAGGGATAAAGCATCCGATTTCGTCATCAAAGCTCCAGCGTAGCAACGGTAAATCATAATCACCGAGAATAACAACCCTAGTGCGATCATCAATGTGATTGAGCAGCTTATCCACACAAGCGGCATGCTGCTCATATAAAGCGAGCTCGGAATTTGGTGGTAGGTAAATCACACAAATAACGATAGATACGGTCCTACATGTGACTCGAACGGCACCAATGTATTACTGGTCAGAAATATTTTTTTTTCATTTCGATTTCCGCTCCATCTCGTGGTATTTTTCAAAACCCGATTTTTCAACTTTCACTCTTCCAAATAATTGCACTTTTTCAGAAATATCAAAATTCCATTGTATACCGAAAAAAGTCAAAACCGCGATTTTTTCACTTTTTTTGTTCAACCTAATTTATGTATCATTGATTCAATAAATTCCATACATTCAATTACACAGCTATTTTCGCAATTAAAAAAGAATAAAATGATATATATTTCTTTTGTTTACATTTTTACCTGCGAAAATTGCAACAAACGCGTGGGGTACGTTTGTACCCCAGTGCAATCTTCTAAGGTAGAAAAAGTAAGTGTAACGTTCTTGTGTTAAGGATTTGTAACAAATGTGCCAACAAAGAATCAACGTTCTCCGTACAATAACCATTACATGGCGGAGCGCCCATTCAGGAGACCTGATCAGGCTGTACCAAACTACAATATTGTCAGTGATAGATTACAAGTGTTTCTGTTTTCGTGCCACTGCGAACATACACTTCACCAAACTGGGATGAATTCAGTATTGTTGGTTGTGCATTGCTTTGGGTTGCATGCATTCGACCAATACGATGAGTCTAGAAGTGTTGGCGGGCGTCCTTCCGCGGAAGAATCAATTTTGGGACCTCTCATATCGAATGCTCATTCGATGCGATATCTTGAACCCATTAGTAATTGTGAATTTTGAGACGCTTGTCGAGTTCAATTCCTACACCCGATTTATGTTCATATACTTCGATTACATGGCACAAAATATCAATTCCCAAACGTGTCAATCTCTCTCATGCTTTTGATTCAACTGTATTTATCGACACATCCATGAAAGATAAGATTCGTGGAATCCCAGATCACATAAGTCCGTAAGTGAACCCAAACATCTTTCACAGTAAATTTCGAGAAGTCGACTGCAACGATATGTTTTACACCAACGAGTCAAGTTTCGACGGCTCCATTGGCTCCAGTATATTCAATCGAAACCTCACCGCCTCATTCAAACTCAATGATCCTTTTTCAGCTTACGGCGCATAACTCGCTGCTATGTAGTATATCCTCAGGATTATTGATACTTTGCCCACATTTATTTTATGGTTTAGGACAGCCTCAACTCAATAGAGACTCTCCGTTCGATGAAACCTTGAAAGCACATTCCATATTTTCTAGAAAATTATGGGAGCTTCTGCGTGCTTTGTCTGTAAGATCGTACAAAATTACCTTAGTTTGGGTTCCCTCGTATTGCTCCATGCCAGGTAATGAATATTCTGAAGGAAGGCGAAGCTTACAGATTTTCTGTTCAAGAATATTTCCATAAGGAAATCTGCAGTAGCCTGTATGGGATCTTACGATAGTTTGACAACTTTACCCTTTTCTGATTGATCGCGACGGATCGTTATGCTGCCGGTTTCCCACAGGGTTTTCTTAATGCATATAGCTTGCGGCGAAACAGAATGAGATCTCACTATGACCACGAACAATTCGACGGACACTAATTTCACGATACACGGATGGAACTAACTGGTTTTGGAGTCGCGATGTTTCGGAACGTATAAATAAACACAATTTTTGTAATTCTTAAAAATACTGGCGGGTTTCGCGGTCGCGGTCTTTCGCTTTATTCACTGTCCCTTTTATCCTACCAAACAATCCATCTAGCTCTCCCCATCAATATGTGTGTGTTCGATTATTATTTCAAGTACAGTGGGTAAATACTTAAATTCTAGAGATTTGGGCTCATAAATTAAAAATGTGAAATAAATACTGGAATTGGGCGCCAACATTCCGGCCACCTTGAAACAACTGTTTCAACGAAACATCATTATCTCGACGGCAGCTGCTTACTCCTTAGTGTTCGATAGAATTAAGGAACCAACAATTTCTAGAATGTCAGCGACTGCTTAAACAGGATACAATTGAATCAGAAGTACTGATCGGATGTATTACTATGACGAATTGCGGGTTGTTTATTAACTGATCCAAGGCTTGAAACGGTGGCGCGCGAGCGACAAGATACCGGCGAAACGTACGCGGTGGTGGCGGAGCAAGACGAAACGAACGGTAACACGACGGTACGAGCAGGATTGGCTTTAGTGTTCATGAGTTTTTGAGAAGTGTCTTGTTGCAAATTGTTCATTGCGGATATTAGGCAAACTGGGTTTCTTTCATTGACAGCGTGATCCATTCCACCTGATACAGTCCAACCGAACACAGTCTCGACGAGCATTGGAAAACCATCTCCTAGGGAAAGTCTCCTGCCGGTGTGCAAACTCTGGTACAATTCACCACCAATGATGAGGTCGATCCCACCAGCACTATGAAATTGAGGATCTGCCATAGTTATTTCTGGAATCTTCCATCCTGATACATCGACGGAAACATTAGGTAATCTTAAGCTGGGTTGTGACACAAGCAGAAAATTGAGTGTCGCAGTAAATGGTAAAGAAATGGCCTTTATAGTAGCGGTAAGTTGCCGGTTAATGTTAATAACTTGTCCAACTCCTGCAACAGTGATGTCTACCTGTGACGTTTGTCCTAGTTTGTCTGCAAGTCGATTGGACATAAAATTTGATGTTGACCCCGAATCAAGTAAAGCTCGTGCGATATGTGCTTGTCCACACCGGTCGACTATGTATAGACTGACAGTTTCAAGGAAAATACAGTTTTCTATATGTTGAGCGGCCATGCTTGTATTTGTAGAGGGCAATGGGAGTCCAGAAGATGTCGAAGGTTGTTGCTGTAACTCAGATTTCTTCTCAGGTGAAACGACTATATCGTTCTCGGAAGCATGAAGCAGTGAATGGTGTCTTTCGTTACAATGGCGACAAGAAAACTTTGAGTTGCATTTTCTACTTAAGTGACCCGGATACAAACAGTTCCAGCAAAGCCTTCGTGTGGACGTCACTTCGCAGCGCTGACCAGTGGCCATTTGATAGAACGTTGGGCATTGGTAGATGGAATGTCGTTCCGAACATACGAGGCACCCAGTATCAATGTTCTGTGGATC
The DNA here is from genome assembly GCF_030247195.1 of Topomyia yanbarensis. NCBI lineage: Eukaryota > Metazoa > Arthropoda > Insecta > Diptera > Culicidae > Topomyia > Topomyia yanbarensis. Next base: position 115,916,220 of record NC_080670.1, read on the forward strand.
AGAAAAACTTAAAACAGTGGGCTGGATGGATGCAGCTGCATTCGAGGCCACTCGTGAAGCATGCGGTTTGCCAGCCACAGGCACAGAGCGGTACTGTATATCGGAAGCAACAGATTTCAAAATTCGAACTCGTTGGTATAGAAATTCCACCAAATCCTCATACGTAACAGAATCTTTCCCGCAGGTTTTTTCTTCAAAGCTCTGAAGGGTTGTGGAATCAAGTTTGTAAGACAACATACTGGTAAGTGGAGTGTCCCAGTGATTAACCGGTTCACCCAGCTTCGCAAGTGCCTTAACGTGTCGTTGAAAATCATCAGCTAGTGTATGTAGTTCTTGTGGTGACTCCGAGAGTACAGATGGAAGATCGTACAGTGCTCGAAAAAGTTGACGTCTTAATAATCTGCGATTGTCGTATCGTCTCAAAAGAGTCTCCCAAGATACGGCATAGTTATCGGCTACAATATCAGTGCTCTCAAACGGCTTTTTTGCTTCACCTTCTAGCGATTGTAACAAGTATTGAAGCTTGGCGACTGCAGGAATTTCAGCATTGACGTGGATCATTGATTGGAACGTGTCGCGAAAAGCCATCCAACGGGAGAAATCACCGTCAAACTTGGGCAAGTCTATCTTCGGGAGTCGCAAGTGAAAACCTGCAGCAGTTGGCATAGAGGAAGGATTTACCGAACTATTGAGTATCGATTCGTGTGCTTCAAGGGGACACTTTGAAAGCAAGAAACCCTTAGCTAAACAGTAGCGCTCTTCGAAGTCCGTTCGCTCCATGAATCGGGCATCTAACGTCTCCGGTCTCTCATTTTTCTCGATTTCTACCTGAGCCTCCAGAAATTCTTGGTAGGCTCGGTCTAAAACATCAATACGCACTGATATCTGTACTCGATCCCGCTCCTCTCTATACTCCCTAATAAATTTCTCCACCAACTCGCACGTAACATAACAACCCTTTCGCTGGATAACCTTTTCCATTATGATTTTTTCGCTCTTAGACATTCTAATCTTTCACTGGTGGACCACACGCGGCGCGAACGCAACAGTTTTTTTTTTCGACTCAGATATAACGACACGCGAAGCTCAACGCCACCACTTACCTGCTGGCCACTTGCTGCAAAATGTTTGCCCACTGTGATCCGAGCACTGCTACAATTCCAAACAACACTAGTATGATTCGCTGCTGAATCGAATGGAACACATTCGCACACACGGAGATCAAGTTTTCTTCATTCGCATTCTCCTTCGCACTCGGCACTAGGTAGCTTCCTCCACTTGTACACATGCACTGGTAGCACAGCAATATTGGGAGATGCGTGTTATCACAGAAATAATGTTCGTATGCAGTCCCAATAGTAACGCAATGATTAATTTGGGAATCCGTTAGGTCGTCAAATAAACTTCACAGCAAACTCTGTTTCTGGATAGTTGGTATCCGGTTCGAAGGACCAAATGATCGCGACGAATCGTTATGTTGCCGGTTTCCCACAGGGTTTTCTTAATGCATATAGCTTGCGGCGAAACAGAATGAGATCTCACTATGACCACGAACAATTCGGCGGACACTAATTTCACGATACACGGATGGAACTAACTGGTTTTGGAGTCGCGATGTTTCGGAACGTATAAATAAACACAATTTTTGTAATTCTTAAAAATACTGGCGGGTTTCGCGGTCGCGGTCTTTCGCTTTATTCACTGTCCCTTTTATCCTACCAAACAATCCATCTAGCTCTCCCCATCAATATGTGTGTGTTCGATTATTATTTCAAGTACAGTGGGTAAATACTTAAATTCTAGAGATTTGGGCTCATAAATTAAAAATGTGAAATAAATACTGGAATTGGGCGCCAACACTGATGGTGGTGTAAAATTCGCGCAAGACTGTCCAGCAACACCGGTTCCAAGCACTATTTGATGGTTGACTCACCAAGCCAAAGGCGTGATTCCGTGCAATCTCATGTGTAAGTTCGGATTGGTCCTATGTTCCTCATACTTATTGATAAAGGATAAAAGAACATTCCAATATTCACTAAACATTCCAATTTGTTTTTTAAACAGTGTCTATAGGTAGTGCCGGTTCATGTTTTATACGTGACCGCAATTATAAATCCTTATTCATGTAATTAGGACTTTCCTATAAAAAAACAATTGCAGCTTTCGGGTTTGCTACAATACTCATTTGTGGAAATATTTTGTTGAATGGAAATACGCGCTAACGTACCTATGTAACATATTCCTGCAAGAATTGAGTTTTGTATTGATTGCATAGCCGTTGTAGTACAAGAAAGGTATGCAATAAATTTGAAAAGACCGTTTAGAAATGATTTTTCAACAATATGCTTGTGCAGAAAAACTAGTTTGTCTCTTACAGTCGTTCTATACTAAGTCATTCCATACTAAGTTGGGTCAATGGACTATGGAGTGCCACAAATTTCTGACCAAAGGCTATCTTTCTGTGAGGTATATAATATATTTTATATTGTGTTGCGAGCTTTCGTAAAAAATATTCAGATTGCATTTTAATATTTTTGTACAGGTACGAAACATTTGCATATTTCCGTAAAATCATTGGCCAAACTAAGTGCAAGCTTATTGTATTTCTCACTGCGTACGCAACACAACCCAGGGACAACTTGACAGATAGTGCTTGTTTCATATATGTACCACCGATTTGTTGGTGGCGCTAGTATGCCTTCTCTGCACGAGTACCACGAACAACGAAACGAAAAAGTTTCAAGAGAAATGCGTGATTCGTTACGTGCGTTATGAACGCCGTCAATGCAGCTAGAACAACATTTAGAAAAAGCGTATTCCAAAATGTGGATAAAGCAAACTATTATTAGAGAATCAATATATTTCTGGAAACTGTCAGCAAAGTTACATAAATCTTATTACAAATTTAGCTGGAAGTCGTTGTTTTTAGCAGCCGGCTCTCTTGCTTCCTAAAAATGTTTTGGTTTTCTTGTTGTGTGAAGTTTGTAGTCGTAAATCATTGGTGCTTTTTCCTTTAAAAATTTAAATGGAAAACATTTTGGCCAATAAAAGTAAATCGCCAAGCTTAACAATTCGTGAACCTACGATATTTTGTTTCAAGTTCATTAAGAACGTCAAGAATTCTAGTATTTTTATCGGGAAAATAAACAATATATGTAGGATATTCTACTTATTTGGCAAACTTGGTTTTGAATAGAATTTGTGTGCTTTTAGCAGAATTCTGGCAGCAAACCTGTAGTGCTCGGTTTCAGCAATGGAGCTGCCAGGAATGTACAATTTTGTTCGGCTCCTACCAGAGTTTTGTTTGACTTCTGAATTAATACTGTCCGGAAGATATCGAGATGGTTTTGGTACGGATCCCTTCAGAATTATTCTGGCATTTTACTCCAGTCTGATAGAAACCTAACGGAACGGCATGTACCGGAGGATTTCATGTCTGGGGAGATGTTTAGTCGATCCGGAAGATTTTCGGAAATTCCAATATAAGTAGAAGTGCCTTTATTTTGAAAGTCATCTTCTTGTATTTCCGAAAACCGATTTATTTTATTATGGATTTTTGAGTTTCAAAATGGAATCTACACAGCAAAAAAAAAACTTGTAACTTTACGTCTTGCCAGATGCACATAAAAGGAGCGTCCCAATTCACAAAAATTTACATTTAATTCCATGTAAAAATGCGAGTTGTTCGGCTTTTTCTAGGTCATTCAGTCTAAGTTTTACATCAAAAGAGTTACAATCATAAATTTAAATATCAGAACATGTAAAAGCCTACTAATTTTCATTTTTTCTAAGAAACAGCTGGAAAATAATAAATGGGATGCGCCTTTTACAAATTTTGCTCCATACGAGCCGCCATGACAACACCAAATCACCACAAAATTTGCTTATGAGTTCAATATATGGGAGCTGTCAAGTTGTCCCCGGGCTGACGCAACATTAGCGCAACATGTGCTGAATATACATTTAGGCGTTTATTGTCAGCAACATTTTGTTTGAAGATTGTTCTGTATTAGCATATTTCTAGCGATCTGAGTGATGTGATGTGATATGAAGCCACCATCAGTTCAAGGTTTTACCAGTGAATGCGGGTAGACTTACAGTAGATCCAAAATAGTTTACCGTGAAACTTTTACATTATCACTGTTACTGAAGGGAAATCAAAAGGGGGTTTGGCGGGTCCGTAAGCAGAGACATTTACATGTACCTCGCGGGGAAAAAGAATCCCTTCCTTAGATTTCTAGCGATCTGAGTATGTAAAATCTCTGAAGTATTATGGAGATTTGATAGCTTCAAATCAATATGAACATAAATCATTCATTAAATCATTAAGCAAACTGAAAAGTGGGCAGATGGTGTTCGGAAATGAAATCGTCTATATTCGACGAATTATTTATAGGCAGTGTATATCGATACACTGCCTATAATCGCAAGACAGTCCCATGTTTTACGAGATCCCCTATATGGGACTGACTTGCGATTATAGGCAGTGTATCAATATACTTACTAGGACACTTAGAAGATGCTTGGGAGCTAAAACGAAGAGTGTACGCTTCCTGGTCTGATGGTATCGAGGAAAAATGGTCTCATATTGGCGAGGCGAAATCGGTATGTGTTTTAGTAGCAATAGGATTGTCAGGAGAAGATTGAAGTTACACAATGAAAGTGGTGAATCAAATCTTTGCGTTATCTCTGTGATTGTTCCAAATTTGGTAGATCAACTATTTATCTGACCGATACACCATACCTAATTGTTTTTCCTGCTAGCAATCATGATTTACTTAGAATCGCTACTGGAGTAGTTCATACATCGGCGGATTATTTGGGTTCTGTTATAATATACTATGTAGCAGATGAACCTTGTATAATAAAGCGACTCTACTAAATCGATGAATCCAGCCTGGTCGTTGCATACATATAATACTCGGTTTGTATAACCAGTGGTTTACCTAGGAGCCAGCACTGATAGGGCGCCATCATCACAGTATTGATTCCTAAATACCATAACGACATACTTTTTGCAAGCAATTCAATTCATATTTCATAAATTCAGAAGCATGCTGGAGTATTTCTGAATAATTGAAACTTTGCAATAGGTGAGTATTTGACTGATTTGTTGTATAGAAACATTGTAAAATAACGCTAATCAGATCAGATGAATGAAACTATGTTATCGAGCATATTGCATTTACGAAAGAAGACTATTCATGAGTCTCTATATCACTGATAAAAATGTGTTATACTTGCTGCATGCTTACTCTTTTTACTCACGACATACTGTACAACATTTAGTATGTTGCGCAACGTGTCAAGTGATGCTGGTTTATTTTATTTCTTTTTATGCTCATTTCCCACTCCGGTACTCCCTTAAGGGGTACCATTTCGATGCGACTTAGCCGCATAACCGAGGCCTAGGAACCGAAGCGACGCAAAGCCGCTGACAGCACGTGCAAAAGCGATGTGGCGTAGCCACATTGGGTGGTGAACACAAAATAAAATTGGCAACGCTCGCAAAATGTAAACACAAATGAATACTCCGGATGAACCTATCGTCAATTGACATTTCGACGAGTTTTGATTCGAGCCAATAATATGCGCCCACCGAGAATAGTCTAATTCACGATGACGTCATCAGTATTAACTTTGACAGTAGCTGCGGGTGGAACTGTGTTCGATGTTTTTCTTCTTGTGTTTATTTTTGTTTGTAAATTGACTATCACTGCTATTGTTTACCAAACTGTTGGATAGTTGTTGTGATTTTTATTTAAAATGACTCATGACCGTGTAGTAGGTAACTGTAAGTCGACTGAAAAGACGTTGGAAGTTCGTTTGTGTTAATTCCTGCTGTAGGTAAAGTAGCGGAACTGTGATACACATCGATTGGGTACTCTCACATAAGCTGTTTAGATTCTGAGAGCAACGATGTCCCTGAAAACATGAAAATGTACAATCTTCGTGTAGAAGATTGTAGCGATAGAGAAAAGCGGATTTCATGATAATGCAATACATGCCAGCTCTAAGAGCAGTACACATTATTATTCTGCTAGAGGTTTTTCGAAGATCTGAAAAAATCATCGAACTAGAAAAAAGGTACATCGTGATGCATGAAAATCGCAACTCTCCACCAAATTATCAAAAAATTAGTTCAGACAGATTCCCGATGCGGTCAACTGCATCCGGGCGCTTTTCTTCTTCATGTAAATAGTTGTACCTGTATGAAAATTTTTAGTATATCCTTACAGTGGAAATATGATATATATTTTTTTACTGTGTTGACGGTGTAATCAATTAGTTTTTATGTCTGATCACAAATCGACATATTTTTATGTGTAATATCTGGTTGTGCAAAAATATTTTTAATTTATGTAGAGTGAGAAAGTGGGTCCACAACAATAAATAACAAGTGCTGTTAATCTGTGGTTCGGATAAGGAGATATTTGTAAAATTTCAGACTCCATAATCGCTGCTAAGTGTCTGTATTGTTATCATTTTTTGCCCGGGCCAAATGCCCGTGGATACGAACGCAGAAGAAAAAGAGCCCGGCAGCTCTAGCCAGCCGTGTGCTCAGCGCGCTACGCCTATTATAGATGGTCATGCAAGTGTTGAATGCTTCGGTCGATGTAAATTATCGATCCATGTACGTTGTCTACCCGGGGCGACGGAAGAAGAAATAGTGCTATTGCACAATGCCGTGTTCGTGTGCGATGCGTGTCTAGCGTTGAATGAGTTCGAGGATAGGCACAGTGAAAAACGACTAGATGAAATTGCCAAAAAATTAGATGATCTCGCGGGTGTTATGGAAATGGCAAAATTTTTTAAACAAACAGTGAAAAAGATAGTATGTGAAGAAATAGTGCGAATTAATAAACGGTCTACTGACGCTGGTGGAGATAAGGATGAGCTGCCTCGACGTATACTTAGGGGTCATGCATAAATGACGTAGCATTTTAGGGGGTAGGGGGGGTACACCAAATTTGTGACGAAGTGTGACGAGGGGGAGGGTAGGGTCAGAAGTTGTGCGACGTAGCATTAAGTTTAATTGTTTTGGCGGGCATCAAAACCCATTAATTAGAGAAAACAATTTAATGTTCCTCCATTCCTAAGTTGATTTTCACGCGGTTTTTCATTTTGTAAATTTTACTGTTCGCGGAATGGCAGGCTCGCAAAGAAAAGGATAGATTTTTCATGCGGATTTAAATTTCCACATTAGTTAGCTAATATTTCTAACTAGTAGACTTATTTTGGTAGCTGAATTAAATTTTCTTTCGGATTCAATCAAAGAAAATTTAGTAATTTAGTTGAGCTTATGCTTCCTAAAATCGTTGGCAGCTGCAGCTTTGTGAACTTTTCTTCATGCTTTATGACATGTAAAATTCTAAACAAAACTATCCACACTATATTTGTCATGGGCTTCTTTTGTGGGTAATTTGCTGTTATAATGAAAATGTTGATAAAAGTCGTCAAACATTTTGTAAACACATATATTTAAAAGAATTGAAAAACATATGTAATTTTTTCATCTCCCGGTCACGTTGCGGGGGGGAGGGGGGGGGGGTTAGAGATATGCTACGTCAATTACAAGGGGGAGGTTAGAATTTTGTGACCAAATGCTACGAGGGGGGAGGGAGGGGTCGAAAATCGCCAGAAAAAAGCTACGTCATTTGTGTACGGCCCCATATATCACGAACTAGATACACGCAATGCTTAGCAACCGACATCTGTGCTCATCGTTAAGACAAGTAGAGATAAGGAAACTGAGTGTCTGCGGATGTCCTGAAGGCGGTGTGCTGTCACCCCTTCTATGGAACCTTGTCGCCGATGGCTTGTTCAAGAAACTTAATGAGCTTGGATTTCCAACGTATAGTTTCGCCGATAATTATCATATAGGGGAAACCGAGGAGATTTAAAACAGAGGAGAGTTGAAACAGTGCCCATTACTAGCGAAACAGTACCGTTAGGGATAAAACAATAATGCATTTGTTTTATTTATATCATACCCATAAACCCTCCAACACAAGCCAACTACGTTAAATAAGTGGTTGAGTATTTACGGTAAAGACACTACAAAAAATGAGCAAAAGTAAATTTTCGTTATTTTATTAAGATATTAAGTAATGTTCGATCATGAAAATATCACTACTAGATAGTCTAAGAGTTAACATTTATGAATTGTATACGTTACTTTCTATCTTTGCGAGGTATAAATTGTAAATTGTGGATCAAGCCTTACTTCTTGACCTAGGAGAGTTGAAACACCTTGTTTCAACTCTCCTCGATGATGAACTTCTACTCTTACGGTAATGTTAAAATCACGTTAACGTTCCTGAACAAATAATAATAATCAAGATTCTTCTTTCCTGAATTGACAACAGTGATCAACGTTCTCAATCTATTAGACTTGGTCATTTATAACCACGGAATATGTATTTGTTCTAATTGTTTACTCCTATTAGCTTCTGAAGCTTGGAGTGAAGTGACCATAATTCAAAATGAATCAAATACTACCGACATGGACACCAATTTACCTGTTTTCATAAACCCGTATCACTTGTAGTCATAAATAGTATCACTGGTCATATCAACCATTTTAATGAATGCAGAATGTTCTAGGGGAAATGGTTGGAAAATAATACATAACTAAATGTATGAAAAATGGGTAGCAAATTTCTCAATTTTACAGGTAGGGGAGCCCAGGGCTAGTTGGCGGTTGGGGTAAGTTGGCGGAAGCCCCTTTTCTCCGTTTTCTATTAGACATAAAGCGTTGCCTCTCGTTGTGTACCTCAAGTAATGTGAAACACATTATCCGATGTATTTTTGTTGCAAAACATTTTGTTTTGTTGAAATTGTTGGCGATATTGTGTTTTCGAGCATACCAAGTAAATTTTCTAAATTTTAAATATTTTGCGGTATTTAGGGTGATTTTCAATCTATTTCCCGAATGATTATATTTTTTGATAGCGCGTGAAAAGAGCTTTCAGTATCCGCATAGATATCACATCTATCCACAAACAAAAGTTATTTTTTAAATAGTTTTTAATAAAATATGTGGTTGGGGTAAGTTGGCGGTGTTGCACGCGGGGCAAGTTGGCGGTACTATTTGCAGTGCAAAAAAGTCATCAAAAAAATTTATTTCTGGAATTCACTCCAAAGTAAGAAAATCTTTTTCTTGTGTATCTCGCCAATGTGGGAGACATTTATTCCGGCCAATTGCACGAAAAATTTTGAAAGTTCGCTTTTGAATAGGGAGTAAGCGTCAAAGTCAAAATGCCGGGGTATTGAAACTGAAATATAATAGCAAATATCGGTTAATATACAGTTTTCTTGAAAACACATTCAACACGTTCCAAAAGGACCCTTGAGGTAATTGAATCTCCATTTGATTGCTTAGTTTTTGGCATATCCTCTCATACCGCTAACTTACCCCGGGGCCGGGGTAAGTTGGCGGGTTTCCCGCGTCACATATTTTTATCTCTAAAAAAGGAGACAATGCATCAAACACTTTTAAGAAAAATGAGAGATATTGCCAACAGTCTGCTGTTTCATGCCGCGTGTTCTATTTTGCAAGATCTACCTACATCAAAGCGGTAAAAATTGAAAATTGAAAACACCGCCAACTAGCCCCGGTCTCCCCTATACTTAATTAGTGGTTAGGTAAAGTATCTCACTGTTAATACTGTTGGGATAATTGCAGAAATTTCTGCGTTTGTAACCAAAATCACAGTTATAACATTTGATGCTTTAGATAACGTTTTGATAATATGTAAAATAATTGGTTACTTGTTCCAACTCACATTAATTGCTGTTTCAACTTACCTCGGTATGAGGAGAGTTGAAACAAAGAGAACACTGTTACAACAATCAATATATTGATATTATGTTATTGATTTGTGCCAGTTATTTTGATGTAATTTGATTAAGCATAAACACAAGTAAGAAATTTAAAAATTATCAATAATCGAATGGCAGTTTTATTATTATCTAGCAAAAACAAAAAAAATGTTCCAACCCTCCTCAGTCTTCTTTAACGATCACCGGTATTTGCATTAATACACTTTTTGATTTGATGCAATAAGCCTTATGTGTTTTTGTAGGGTTACCAAATGGACTAAGAGCAAATTAAGGACATCCCTGCAAAATGTTATGCCAGTTATGTCACTTGAGCCAGAATTCTGAAAAAAACAGTCGGAATTCTGACTAATTTTCCAGAGGTTGAACTGGGAATTGAACTGCAACTGCAGTTTTCTAGTCAGGGCACTGACTGGACATTGCAAACTCAATTATCACATGGCTACTATTCAGGGCGCTGAGTATTATTCATGTGATCCTTGTGAATCCGATTATGGTACATCATATCATTTGATATGCAACTGCCCTGTAGTAATGCAATTACGTATCCGGATTTTTGGTTCTCCATACATTGATGAACCTATGTACAGAGAGCTGAAACTGAGGGATACGCTATTTTTCCTAACCCAGTGTGGTAAAGAGCTATAGTTTTAGCCGTATTTGAATGACAATATCTCTTCGGAGGTGTTATCGTTCTGTTATCCCACCGGGGATTGGAAGTTTCATTCCTGCTATTGTAGCACCTGCAGATCGTTCAGCATTCCTCCTCGATCAGAATGAAATAACAATATTATAACAGAACACAATTTTTGTAACCTATTGTGTTATAAATTAGGTCTCGTTAGTAGTTAAAATAACAGAAATTTATGGCAAGTAGCAATGCGAGATATAGTTTTGAAATATTTCTGTTATGTGTTTCAGATCGAGTCCGGGGGTGCAGAATGCTCTATTTTTATTGTTTTGTGTCATTTGTGTCATCATTGTCGCATTTCCCACAACAAGCCTTTTTGTTAAAATGGAAGGCTGTGTGTCCCAATTGTTTGCAAACAGTACAGTTCATGACCCGCGGCACAAAAAGGTGAAAAGGTAGACGAACCTTAATAAAGAGGAGGTAGTTAGGGGGACAGACCCACGAAGATCACCCGATAAGTCTTCACTGGCTGAAGCAAGGCTGAAGTCTTTGGCCCGGAAGAAGATCACGATTCGGCATCCATCTCACCTCACCGTTGTCAGGGGAAGCTATTTGCCCAGTATACGTTAGTAGTTGAACCAAGAAATGAGAATGTGAAAATATGGCGGTACATATCTTGGTTTTACATTTATACAGAAATGTATAGAATTCGCTCAAACTTTCAAGATTTTTTCCGAGGCCCCGAGGGCCGAGTCTATATACCAATCGACTTAGCTTAACGATTTGGGACAATGTATGTGAGAGTATGTAACGGACAAACTCTCATTCGTGTTTCTCAGCAATGACTGAACCGATCTTATCCGAACCAATTTTAAATGAAAGACCATGACATGAACGCTATTAATTTGCTTTTGATTCTGATGTTTAGTTTTCAAGATATGCATGTTTGAATGTGTAAAAATGGAGTTTTTTGTAGTTTTTTTAAATTATCTGCCAAGGTTGGCAACATAGATTAGCAATTTATATATTTTTAGACAGCTTTAACGAATACCTTTCGAACAAGCTATAGATTGTTGAAATCGGACCATTATCAAAAGAGATATCCAACATTAAATACGGACAAAAAATTTTATCATTCCCCATTGCCAGAAATATGACCAAAAACATGTAATCTATTATCAACACCAAAACATAGCTGTTTTTAGGTTTTTAGGTCTATAGTATCTTCGGAGAATTTAATGCAGGTAATATGCCCTTTCTTTTGGTATTGTGCTTTTGCTGATTAATCCCCCTACGAGTGAGATATTTTCATATATTTTCTTGGAAGTGATTGTATTGAAATGATGCCTTCTGCAAATTTGTAGCTCTTACTTTTGCGAATAACTTTACTAAAGACATGAAATACCTATTTTGAATACTTTAACAGTTATGGCTTGTTGTTTGTGGATTACCCTTTGTCGACTATTTATTGTTCAATATAGTAATAATCCATTTAAATAAGCCAAACATTATTTCGATAAAACGAAATTTGTATTTCATTCTTCTATCAACAACCGCTAGAAATAATCACCGAACAATTCCAAGTTGTCTGGAAGGAACTTGATAACTTATCAGTGTAAAAATGTTCATTTGCGCGAATCTTCTGACTGCAATTTTTCTAACTTAGAACCATCGGATCGATCTGAAACATATCGGAAAATAAAAAGCGAAATAAATAACTCCAAGCAACAGCGTAGCCAAGAGAAGGCTTTGGGGTTTAACACCATACACCCCCCCCCCTCCCACTCTAAAAAAGATTATTGGGGGTCATGCATAAATGACGTAGCATTTTAGGGGGTAGGGGGGGTACACCAAATTTGTGACGAAGTGTGACGAGGGGGAGGGTAGGGTCAGAAGTTGTGCGACGTAGCATTAAGTTTAATTGTTTTGGCGGGCATCAAAACCCATTAATTAGAGAAAACAATTTAATGTTCCTCCATTCCTAAGTTGATTTTCACGCGGTTTTTCATTTTGTAAATTTTACTGTTCGCGGAATGGCAGGCTCGCAAAGAAAAGGATAGATTTTTCATGCGGATTTAAATTTCCACATTAGTTAGCTAATATTTCTAACTAGTAGACTTATTTTGGTAGCTGAATTAAATTTTCTTTCGGATTCAATCAAAGAAAATTTAGTAATTTAGTTGAGCTTATGCTTCCTAAAATCGTTGGCAGCTGCAGCTTTGTGAACTTTTCTTCATGCTTTATGACATGTAAAATTCTAAACAAAACTATCCACACTATATTTGTCATGGGCTTCTTTTGTGGGTAATTTGCTGTTATAATGAAAATGTTGATAAAAGTCGTCAAACATTTTGTAAACACATATATTTAAAAGAATTGAAAAACATATGTAATTTTTTCATCTCCCGGTCACGTTGCGGGGGGGAGGGGGGGGGGGTTAGAGATATGCTACGTCAATTACAAGGGGGAGGTTAGAATTTTGTGACCAAATGCTACGAGGGGGGAGGGAGGGGTCGAAAATCGCCAGAAAAAAGCTACGTCATTTGTGTACGGCCCCTTGGATTGAAGTTAAAAATCTGTTAATGCTGACTGATTTAATGCAATATTACAATAAGAATTATTTGATCCGTACATTGATAACCTGTTATTATAAACATCATGAGGACTTTTGAAAAATTGTCGGAATGGGATCCTGATATGTAACTGATCTATTGGTCTTGATTTCACAGTTGTCTAACGAGATCAATATCAAATACCTGCTTGAAACATTCCAATAAAAAATTCCAGAGTTCTGAAATCAATCATAATCCTCAGATTTCCTTTCATATTGAGCTCGCTTTTGAAGAGGTGTACCGTAATATGGGTCTTTATTGAATAGAAAGCGAAGTTTGCTAAAAATGTTTTTGTCTTTCTCATTCAGTCTAAAAATCGTCAATCTAACCCCGGAGGCGTCATATGCCATTCGACTCAGTTCGTCGAAATCGGAAAATGTCTGTGTGTATGTATGTGTGTATGTGGAAAAAAATGTTACCTCTGTTTCTTAGAGATGGCTGGACCGATTTGCACAAAGTTAGTCTCAAATGAAAGGTACAATCTTCCCATCGGCTGCTATTGAATTTTTTTATTGATTGGATTTCCGGTTCCGGAGTTACGTATGGAAGAGTGCGACCACACAGCAAATTCCCACATAAACTGAAATGAAAAATTCTCAAAGGGGGGAGTAACGGAAAATTTCAAAATCAAATTTGTATTTTTGATGCCAAGTGACATTAAAATGCATGAAACGTTGAGATTTGATGTAACATCGAAAAAAAATTGTTTGGCGAAAATTGACTATGGCACATTTTTTGCTTTTCTCATATAGAAAGGTTATGCAATCACTCTAAAAATCGTCAATCATCCCGGTCCGGAGGGAGAATACAGTGAGGGGTTGATACTTTAAAATTTGAACTAGTTTAAAATTTCTTAGCAAGTTGAAAATTTTCGGCAGGACCCGGACCTCCCGAATATTCCTCCTTGATCCGCCGCTGGTTTCAAGCTATGTTTTAGTATGGACACATGGTATCTCAAGATCGTGGCTTTCGATCCATTGTATGTATGTGCAAATCGTACTGAATATTGAGCGACCGAAAATACAAATCGCAAGGACATAACGTGCTTCGTAAAACCCGTTTCAAATATATTAGAATATAAAAACCGGATATAAACTTCAAGCAGAAAAATCGCACTGGTACATTTCTTTGTAAGAGTAGGATAAAAAAAATCTTCATTAAAAAAACCGGAAAGAAATATATCCGATTCTTACAAAATTTCATCCATGCCGAGTTTTATGGGTGAAGCAAAGCAAAGCCGGCGTCGCACAGTGGGGCGAAACTGAAAAAAGACGGTCAAAAGTCTTTCCTGAGTTTCACAGATGTTTTCATGATTTGATGTCTTCAGGAAAGTTTCCTAGGACTACATCCCACATCTTTTAGGATAAGCACCTTAATTTTTCTTAAGGTGCAAGTGTCACCTAAAAAAAATTTTTTTTAGCTCGGCAACCAAAAAATTTTTTTTGTGCGGAATCTTCTAGAGCAATTTATTTTGAACAACTTTGAAGAACATATCTGCCATCTATATATTTTTCCTTAAGTGATATGTACGTTGCACCTTAAAATCAATTTTTCAACTTTCTCTTCTACAACTTAATTTTTTCTACATTCATATATTCTAGAAAGTTTTAGATACCGTCGAAACACACAACTTTTCCGAAGACTCCAATGATGTATGACATGTGTATCGGGATATAAATCGATTTTTCTTTAAAAAATACTCTTTTTCATTATAAAATTTCTCAAAATTGTGAAACTTTGTGAACCAAAACTCAGCATGATTAAATTCGCCATGTTATGTAGTAAATATAAGCGAAGTATAACAATCCGGACTTTTCGGGTTTTTTAGTTTTCCTACATTTTTATACTGTATAATGCAGGGATATTTCACAGTATCTATAGAGCGGGCGTTAGTAAATCAACACGTCATAATACAGAATACTAAATTCAATGCAAAATATTTCTTCTATTATCAACAATCAACATGTTTTTTTTTTTTTTTTTTTACAATGGAGAAGACCTTTATGTCCTAGCCCAGTACACGTGCTAACTGTAGGGTCCAATCTACCACACGGGGTGCACTGGGGGCGTGTCGGACTCGAATGGTGACCAGCCATTAATACCGACTAAACTCCATTGGGCTCCGCCATCATTCCTCCCCGGAACTACCTCTCGGTATTACTTCTGGGGTAACAACAATCAACATGTAAAAACAATGAAGTGTATGAAGCACTAATTATACATTAGAAGGACGCCTAAATTGCTTTTTACGCGGGTACATTACACGCTTACCAGTAATCCAATTATTTATAGCATTAGTAATATTTTATTGTGAATTATTGAAAATAAAAGAAAACACACATCAAAGCAAATATCATTCTGAATCACTCTCAGAGCTTGCGTTTTGTGGATTTTTGAGTAACTGGAACGAAGAATGAGAGGAATAATACCAAAATTATGTAATCCTTCCAAGATTAATCGTTTTAGTCATCTTCTTCTATATATATAAAAGTCAATGTTTGTATGTATGTGATGTGTGGACTCCCAAAAGGCCGATTGCCCTAAAAATTTATACGTAGTAGACATTTGTCATGGAGCGTGTTTGTGTGCTATTGATTGGGGATTATCTGCCATGGCGCTTCGGAACAAATTGTGTTTAATCCTATTTCGTTGAAAGTTGCAGCAACACGCGGCGGGTATTGGCTAGTTCAATATAAAATACTTCTATTGTATAATAAATGCTTCATACACTTTCATTGTTTTTACATGTTGATTGTTGATAATAGAAGATATATTTTGCATTGAGTGTAGTATTGTGTATTATTACGTGTTGATTTACTAACGCCCGCTCTATAGATACTGTGAAATATCCATGTATTATACAGTATAAAAATGTAGGAAAACTAAAAAACCCGAAAAGTCCGGATTGTTATACTTCGCTTACAAATACTACATAACATGACGAATCTAATCATGCTGAGTTTTGGTTCACAAAGTTTCACAATTTTGAGAAATTTTGTAATGAAAAAGAGTATTTTTTTAAAGAAAAATCGATTTAAATCCCGATACACATGTTATACATCATTGGAGTCTTCAGAAAAGTTGTGTGTTTTGACGGTATCTAAAACTTTCTAGAATATACAAATGTAGAAAAAATTAAGTTGTAGAAGAGAAAGTTGAAAAATTGATTTTAAGGTGCAACGTACATATCACTTAAGGAAAAATATATAGATGACAGGTATGTTCTTCAAAGTTGTTCAAAATAAATTGCTCTACAACATTCCGCACAAAAAAAATTTTTTGGTTGTCGAGCTAAAAAAAAATTTTTTTAAGTGACACTTGCACCTTAAGAAAAATTAAGGTGCTTATCCTAAAAGATGTGGGATATAGTCCTAGGAAACTTTCCTGAAGACATAAAAGCATAAAAACATCTGCGAAACTCAGGAAAGACTTTTGACCGTCTTTTTTCAGTTTCGCCCCACTGTGCGTCGGCGGTAAAACATGATGATGAGTTATGTTCCGCCATAGACCATGCGGTAGACTTGGGTGCAACGCCCAACTCCTACTTAGCAGAAGGCAAAGAATTCTTCACATTTCCTTTCGATCATGTCCATATGAGCCTGCCTAGTCCCAGTTTTCCGTTCGATATTGTAAACCACTTGAAAGCTATATAAAAACAATCAAAGTATTATTCAACCATAGGATCTGATAAACTATATAGTTGAATTATATTGTGGTTGTTTTCATGTAGCTTTCAAACGGTTTACAATATCGCCTTGATGTCAATGGGAAAGCTACAAGAAATGTTATGGGCCTTACGAAAAACTAGTTGCTGTGGATGGAGAAATGCGAATAACTTCTGAAAAGGTAGTAATAAAACAAAATAATTGGGTTGCTAAAACAAAATTTCAAAAAAATTTTGTTATAAAAAGTTCAATTTAAAATGGCGTTTGGAAACATATTCAAAAATAAAATTCTACTTTTGACTGCAAATAGTATGAATAATGAAAATTTATCAAAAGTTGTTCTAAGGAAACCTTTTTTTTCAAGTTTCTGCATGATCCAAACACACTGAAAAAGCTTCTTTTATGTCTGTAAAACGATAAACATTAGACTTTTAACAATTTATGATGGGGTAACGCGAATAACTTTTAAAAAGGACTTAATTACATGAATTAATTGTTCTTGTTGGAGCAAAATTGCAAATATCTCGAAAACTATCGCATTTTGCAAGATATTTGTTAAATACATTTTGATATAAAATGATATTTAGAATGATATTCTGTGATAAAATTATAGTTTTGTATGTCGATTAGAATGAAATTTAAAAGCATGTATAAAGTTATTGTTAGAAAAACTTTTTGGTGATAATTTCTCCATCATGACATCACATACAAAATGTTTCTTTTCTCTTTAGGTTTTTGTTGACAAAATATAAAAAATCAGAAAAAATGTTTTTTTTTTGCAATTTGAAATTTTACCATGAATTTTTGTTTTTGTGAAAACTGACATAAATTTTTTTTCAGCGTATATTTTTTTCGTGTAGAAGTATTCATTCACTGTTACTCGTTCTCAGATAGTTTTACTATATAAAATAGTGTAATTGAACAAAAAAATGAAATTATTGCAAGTAGAAACGTCAAAGCCCTTTTAAAAAATTGTGCTTGAGTCAAAATAATCTTGTTGATCGTGGAAAATGGTTAGTTTTCGATGCCGGTTAAACCTGTAAAATTTTATCGGAATCTAAGATGGTCGGTCACGATTTTAGAGATTTTCGGACGGATCTTCGTGAAATTCCTCTATAGCAGGACAGGCAATCAAATTTTACCTATGCGTTGCATTGTCTGGTTGCAATAACAAAATTCGATATCTACTACCTAGTGTGTGAAACGTGAACAAACAATGAGTGACAATGCCAAGCCAGTTTATAGCCCAATTCTGCTGAACTATGTTGCTGTTGACTTTTCGCCGGTAAGACCCGTGATATGGAGCAATTGTTGAAGGTGAACATGAAGCTCAACATAGCAGAAGTCAATGCTGTGAAATTCCATCATCTACGCCATGAGGTAGTGATTACGTTCCAAAACATAAAGCAGCATCATTTGATACACCGAAAAACTTGAAGTACGTTGTCGAATGTAATGACATTTTATACAGCATCTCAACATACGTAGACCGTGACACTATTGAAGTTAAAATGCATGACTTGGCTCCGCGTACTAATCCTGCTGTTATCGAACAACACATGCCATTTTGAATTGGAAACCATTTCGGAAGACACATGGAGGAACTTCTTCCCAGGTCTCCGCAACGGAGTGCTTGGGATGAGAATGCGGCCGACAAAACCTATCCCCTCATATCTGACCATTTACGGCAAAACACAAGGTGTTACATTTACTCAGCGAACATTGGTCACGTACCCAGGGCTGATTCCTACGTACCAGTTCTGTGATCAACCGCTACACCACGAAAAACCTTGCTTGGAGGCTGCTAAAGAAAGTCCATATGCTACGACCAAGACCAGTACACAGTCGTCGTATGCTAAACCACAACCGAAAAAAACAAGAAAAAAATACGTCAGAGCCCCGCTTGAAAGGGTAAAGGCAAATATACTGTAAAGTGTGCCATGGTGCTCCACTGGTTCCGTACTCGACTGAGTTTGATGTAAGCGTTGGAGTGTTGAAGCTTCCTACCATGCATTCCTGAACTCACTGTCTCCAGGAGGTCGCGTGTGCAAGCAGGAATGCAGGGATTGGTGACACAAGACCTGGAAATGCGCAATGCATTCGAGCATTCTTCGGGAAAAAAACCCAGACTTTTTAACTAGTATAAGTTATACTAAGGACTAATGTTTTCAATAAGTGTAAGAAATATAACTGTCGTTTTGAAATAACAGCAACAAGTAGAAATCTAAAATTAGGTAGCGTTACGAACTGCGGGCATGTAGTTTGATGATGATTTATAGCATATTTTCGGTGAAATGTATGCATAACATAAATCTAATGGCAGTTTAGTTATTGACAGTGCACTGCACCGGTGTAGTCGATCTTACACCGACTCGAATCAGGGTGTAATATGTCTATCTGTTTTCTATTTTTGGTCACCGTTGGTAAATGCTATCGTTTTTTATTGATATTTTTCGGTGATTATATTAAAAAACTCTTACTGTTGACGTTTCAGCTTACTCGATTATAATTTCAGCCATCTTCAGAACTTTACAATAATAATACAATAAATTTTACAGATCACAATTTACGTTAAAAACGATCACGACTTACATTTAACCCCATTCGCCTCTTGCTATCGCTGGGGGAAACAAATTTAAACTAAACCTACAGCGTCGTTGCCAGCGTCGTTGCTCCCTCGTCTCCTGTGAATTGCTGCGTTGATCGTAGCTTGTTGAGAAGTCCATTATACGTGCTAGAGAAGCTAGCTGCGTCACGTTGAAGATTCACAGCTCTCTCCTCTCGCAGCTTGATGTGGAGAACCTCAGCAGTCAGCCTATTGGAATCATTGTTGATTCTCTCCAATACACGCGTTCTGTTGAAATCGAACTGTTGTCCACACTCTCTCGCATGCTGCGTTAGGCCGGTTATAGAGGTGCTCGTGCGAATTGAATTTTTATGCTGGGCAATGCGTTTTTCCAGAGTTTGCGATGTCTGTCCTATGTACTCCCTATTGTCGCATCCATCACACTGAATGCTGTAGACCACATTGGTCTGTTGCATCTTTGGGATCCTGTCCTTCAACATAGTAAAGATAGTGTTTTTAATTTTGTCGGTCGGTTGGTACGCTGCGATGATGTCATTCTTGCGTAACACTTTTCCTATCTTCTCGCTTAGGCAGGGGATGAATGGGATGGAAATGTACTTAGCTATTTGCTCGTCTGTACTCCTGATGGCTGAATTTATAATCGAGTAAACTGAAACGTCAACAGTAAGAGTTTTTTAATATAATCACCGAAAAATATCAATAAAAACCTGTTTTAATCCACCTAGCGGTGCAATTGTGCCTTTCTTATTTCTCTAAACTATGGCACGGAGGCTTTTTATGGTCAACATAATTGTGGAAATGTCCATTACATTCTTAGTACACTTTGCACTTATACACAATGGCATGCCAGCCACCAACTTGATGAGCTACATGTCGACGGTGAAACACTTGAAACAAAAAATATCATACTCCATTAGCCTAATCAGCATTAGATCAATGTTTTCTGCTTGATAACTCATTTTGTCATGCGGGGGTGGGTATGTGAAGAGGGCGAAAGTCCCATGAACGAACGACTCTCCATCTTAAATTGGTATGCTTTGTGATATAGTGGTGGTTTAAAGATGATGGGGTTTAAAGGGAGGAGTATGATGGCTGGATGGGGTGGTGGCCTGAGGGGTGATTTAAGGAGATTTTTAAAGGAGGGGAGTGAACAGTAGAAGGGGGGGGGGGTGTAACCCCTCTCCGTAAACCATCAGCTACGCCCCTGTTAAAATCCAGAAACCTTATGCGAGTCGAAAAAAAAAATTTGGCCGGGATTAGGTTGACGTTTTTCAGAGTGATTGCATAACCTATCTATATGAGAAAGGCAAAAATGTGCCAAAATCCAAAAAAGTGAATCGTCGTCAAATTTTTTTTCGAGTTTGCATCAAATCTCGACGTTTCATGCACCTTGAACACATTTAGCATCAAAAATAAAAATTCTATTTTTAATATTTCCTATAGTTTATATGAGAAATTTCTGTGTGGCCGCACTCTGAAACCCGTAATTCCGGAACCAGAATTCCGATCGATCCAAAATTCAATAGCAGCCGATGGGAAGGTTGCACCTTTCATTTGAAACTAATTTTGGTCAAATCGGTCAAGCCATCTCTGAGAAAAATGAGTGACATTATTTGACACATACGCACATACATACACACACATACATACACACAACTCCGCTAGCGAATGACAGATCTCAATAGTGGCATGTCTGTAATAATATATGTACATGGAACTATTGAGAACCAGAGCTACAGGTCCAAAGCCCTGGAAAAGGAGGATGGTTGTGATGATCTGGGCCGAGGTCACCACGTAAAGCAAGGTAGGTCATAACCCCAATTCCAAGGCGTGAAGCAAACCGTGCCGAGGGATGAGTGATCGAGGGGGTGAAAAAGATGCTCGATCGTTAACGGAGCCTTTGGGGTACCTGGGCAACCCCCACAGTAAGCGTCCCTTACCACGCTAATGCGGAGCTCTGGCGTGGCGGACATTTATTCTCGCGCTACTCGTGGGATCTGATATGAAGAACAAAAACAAAAATAGTAAACAAACGGAGGTACCAAACCCCTTCGCTAGAGGTGGTTTGGCGAGGTCTCCCCCCCCCCCCGTGGGGAGAGTAGTGGAGCGATGAGTGCTGTATCTGAAAGCACCAGTGACCCCCCAGCAGCGGTAGGAAATAACCCTACCAACGCAACGGACGGACCATTATCGGCGATGCGCAAAGTGGTGGAGCAGCTCGATTTAATAATCGAGTACACTAGTGCAAAGCAAAACATAAGCAAGGAGTTAAAACAGAGTCTCCTGAAACTCCGAAAAACTGTTCGTGTCGCAAGACAGAAACAGCAGGCTTATGCCAAGAGGGTGGAATGTCGGGAGAAGTCCGACAGAGAAACCCACACAGTGGCCTCCAAGAGGGAGGAAAGCGGGAAGGTCGATACAGGCACTCAGACAGTGGCCTTCACCTTCTATGGAGCAGCCACGTCGCTCGAAGCGGCGGCCGAGTTCCCCTCGAAGGGAAAAGGCAAGGGCAAGGGCAATCGCAAGACGTCGAACGCGAAGCGCCCTAGAAAGTCGCCAGGCGAGGGTGCAAAAACCGACACCACACGGCGTGCAACCGTTAAGGCCAATCGCCGTCTGGCTGAGGTAAGCGAGGGCGAGAGTGACCTCGCTGAGCAGAGCGTTGGTACCAGCGACCCGGCGCGACCGGGGCAGGGGGGCCCAAACCCCTGGACGCTGGTCACCAAGAAGAAGCCGGCACCGACACCGTACCGCGGCCCGCGAAGAAGGCCAAGGACAGAGGCGAGGCCTTGTAGTTAAAAACCGACAAGTACAAATACGTCGATGAAGGCGGCCGAAAGCCTTTCGGCCGTTAGGCAAGATGTGCGTAGCGTAAGATGCACCAACACGGGAGAAATGCTTCTGGTGCTGAAGCGAGGCGCACAATCTAGTGCGGTATACAAGGCCTTGGCCCAAGAGGTCCTTGGTGAAGGCGCCCAAGTCAGGTCGCTAGGGGCGGAAATGACTCTCCAGTGCAAGCATCTGGACGAGCTCACGACCGCAGAAGATGTCGTCGCAGCCGTTAAGGAACAATGCGACGTCACAATCGAGCGGGCCTCTGTGCGATTTAGAGATGGACCCTCTGGCACCCAGGTAGCCTACCTCAGGCTGCTGAAGGCGGATGCCAAAAAGGTAACCGAGAAAGGGAAGCTGAAGATCGGCTGGTCGGTATGCCCTATTAGCATACCCCAGCCGCCTTCAGTGGATAAGTGCTATCGGTGCCTTGAGTCCGGCCACAAAGCCTACGAGTGCAAGGGCATAGATAGGAGCAAACTATGTCGTCGCTGCGGCGAGGAGGGACATAAAGAGCGGGGTTTCACTAAGGCACACAAGTGCCTTATCTGCACCGCTAAGAAGCAAGCCCATAAACATGCTATGGGTGGACCTTCGCGTCCCTTCGGTGAGTTAAATAAGAAGAAGCCGTGAACGTCACACAGCTAAATCTTAACCATTGTGCAGCAGCCCAACAGCTGCTGTGGCAGTCGGTCTCGGAGTCAAGGACAGATGTCGCCCTCTTATCAGACCCGTACCGCATCCCTGCCGGCAACGGCAATTGGGTGTCGGACGGGTCTGGAATGGTGGCAATCTGTACAACGGGACGGTTCCCGTTTCAAGAGGTAATACACTCCTCCGCCGAGGGTTTTGCGATTGCCAAGATCAATGGTGTGTTCTATTGCAGCTGCTACGCCCCACCAAGGTGGCCAATAGAACAGTTCAACCAGATGATTGACAGGCTCTCGTCGGACCTAGTTGGCCGGAAGCCGTTAGTCATAGCGGGAGACTTTAACGCTTGTGCAGTGGAGTGGGGCAGCCGCTGTACAAATAGCAGGGGTCAAGCGCTAATGGAGGCGCTTGCGAAACTCGATACTGTGCTAGCTAATAATGGCTCCGCTAGTACATTCCGTAGAAACGGAGTGGAGGCGTGGATTGACGTAACATTTGCCAGCCCGAGTCTGGCTCCAGGCATGGAATGGAGGGTAGACGAAAGCTACACCCATAGCGATCACTTAGCAATCCGCTTTAAGATCAACTATGGTGTGCAGCATCCGAGGGCGGGAGATCCCTGTCAGGTACGCGGGTGGAAGTCCAATCACTTCAAGAACCAAGAACTACTCGCAGTGGCTAAATCCCTAGCAATGAACAAAGCTCCAGGGCCGGATGGAGTTCCAAACAACGCTCTCAAGACAGCGATCATAGCGAACCCGAACATGTTCAGGTTAGCTATGTAGAGATGCCTTGACGAGTGCCGTTTCCCCGATAGATGGAAAAGGCAGAAATTGGTGCTGTTGCCGAAGCCCGGGAAGCCGCCAGGCGACCCATCGGCGTACAGACCAATCTGTCTGATCGACACGACTGGAAAACTGCTTGAGAGGATCATCCTCAACAGGCTAACCCCGTACGCGGAAGGTACGGACGGTCTGTCAAGCAACCAGATTGGCTTTCGGAAGGGTAAGTCCACAGTGGACGCTCTCAACTCAGTGATAAATACTGCCGAGATAGCGATCCAACGGAAAAGGCGAGGTATTCGATACTGTGCGTTAGTGACACTTGACGTAAAGAACGCATTCAACAGCGCAAGCTGGGATGCCATCGCGCTCTCGTTACACCGGCTTAGCCTACCGGTGGGTCTGTACCGGATCTTGGAAAGTTACTTCCAGAACCGCGTACTGCTATACGAGACCGATGCCGGTCAGAAAAGGGTTCCGATTACCGCCGGAGTCCCGCAGGGCTCGATCCTAGGCCCGGTGCTATGGAACCTCATGTATGACGGGGTTCTGAGACTGAAGTTCCCTCCTGGGGTCAAGATCGTCGGCTTTGCTGACGACGTAACCTTGGAGGTCTACGGGGAGTCAATTCTTGAGGTAGAACTAACCGCAGAACACGCGATCAGCACGGTGGAGGAATGGATGAGCGCGAGAGGCCTGGAGCTCGCTCATCATAAGACGGAGGTAGTTATCGTCAACAACCGCAAGTCGGCACAACATGCAGTTATCCATGTGGGAGAAGTCGCGATCACTTCACAGCGAAGTCTGAAGTCTCTCGGAGTCATTATAGACGACAAGCTGACCTTCGGCAGCCATGTCGACTATACATGCAAGAGAGCGTCGACTGCTGTTGCGGCTCTATCGAGAATGATGTCCAACAGCTCAAAGTTGTGCACCAGTAGACGTAGGTTACTGGCAGGCGTTGCCGTATCTATCCTCAGGTACGGCGGCCCGTCATGGTCAAGAGCACTGAGGGTAACCAGTTACCTACAGAAACTGGAGAGCATCTACCGCGTGATGTGCCTCAGAGTGATATCTGCCTACCGCACGGTATCACACGATGCATCCTGCGTGATAGCGAGCATGATGCCAGTCGGGCTGGTCATTCGGGAAGATGAGGAGTGCTTCGAGCTACGTGGAAATAGGGGAGCCCGTGAGCGCACCAGGGTGACCTCGGTCGCCAGATGGCAGCGTGAGTGGGACAACTCCTCGAAAGGTAGGTGGACCCACCGGCTGATACCTAGCATATCGAGCTGGGTGGGAAGACCCCATGGGGAAGTTCACTTCCACCTGACACAATTCCTGTCAAGCCATGGCTGTTTCCGACAGTACCTCCACAGGTTCGGGCACGTGAAGGTCCCAGTCTGCCCGGACTGCCCAGGTGTAGACGAAACTGCCGAACACATACTGTTCGTATGTCATCGGTTCGACGTCGAAAGAAGAGCAATGCTTGACGTCTGTGCTAAGTAAGCCTAGCAAGGAATGAGTAAGGTGAGCACACAAGTCAGCCTCGCAAGGAACGAAAAAGGTGAGCACAAAAGTCAGCCTCATGTGGGAGTGTTTGAGAGTTAATGAAAGTGCGATTGAGAGAGCACCCAAGTAAGCCTCATACAGGACGTATGAACGCGTGAATGAGAGTGAATTAGTACATTTAGGGGCCGTACACAAATGACGTAGCTTTTTTCTGGCGATTTTCGACCCCTCCCTCCCCCCTCGTAGCATTTGGTCACAAAATTCTAACCTCCCCCTTGTAATTGACGTAGCATATCTCTAACCCCCCCCCTCCCCCCCGCAACGTGACCGGGAGATGAAAAAATTACATATGTTTTTCAATTCTTTTAAATATATGTGTTTACAAAATGTTTGACGACTTTTATCAACATTTTCATTATAACAGCAAATTACCCACAAAAGAAGCCCATGACAAATATAGTGTGGATAGTTTTGTTTAGAATTTTACATGTCATAAAGCATGAAGAAAAGTTCACAAAGCTGCAGCTGCCAACGATTTTAGAAAGCATAAGCTCAACTAAATTACTAAATTTTCTTTGATTGAATCCGAAAGAAAATTTAATTCAGCTACCAAAATAAGTCTACTAGTTAGAAATATTAGCTAACTAATGTGGAAATTTAAATCCGCATGAAAAATCTATCCTTTTCTTTGCGAGCCTGCCATTCCGCGAACAGTAAAATTTACAAAATGAAAAACCGCGTGAAAATCAACTTAGGAATGGAGGAACATTAAATTGTTTTCTCTAATTAATGGGTTTTGATGCCCGCCAAAACAATTAAACTTAATGCTACGTCGCACAACTTCTGACCCTACCCTCCCCCTCGTCACACTTCGTCACAAATTTGGTGTACCCCCCCTACCCCCTAAAATGCTACGTCATTTATGCATGACCCCTTAGTACAGCCATCCCCCCAGAAGTAATACCGAGAGGTAGTTCCTGGGAGGAATGATGGCGGAGCCCAATGGAGTTTAGTCGGTATTATTGGCAGCCTCACCATTCGAGCCCGACACGCCCCCAGTGCACACCGTGTGGTAGATTGGACCCTACCAATAGCACGTGTACTGGGCTAGGACGTAAAGGTCTTCTCCATTGTAAAAAAAACACGCACACACACATACAGACTTTTTCCGATCTCGACGAACTGAGTCGAATGGGATATGACACTCGGCCCTCCGGGCCGGGATTAGGTTGACGTTTTTCAGAGTGATTGCATAACCTTTCTATATGAGAAAGGCAAAAATGTGCCAAAATCCAAAAAAGTAAATCGTCGTCAAATTTTTTTTCGAGTTTGCATCAAATCTCGACGTTTCATGCACCTTGAACACATTTAGCATCAAAAATAAAAATTCTATTTTTAATTTTTCCTATAGTTTATATGAGAAATTTCTGTGTGGCCGCACTCTGAAACCCGTAATTCCGGAACCAGAATTCCAATCGATCCAAAATTCAATAGCAGCCGATGGGAAGGTTGTACCTTTCATTTGAGACTAAGTTTGGGCAAATCGGTCCAGCCATCTTTGAGAAAAATGAGTGACATTATTTGACACATACGCACATACAGTGGATAGGTGCTATCGGTGCCTTGAGTCCGGCCACAAAGCCTACGAGTGCAAGGGCATAGATAGGAGCAAACTATGTCGTCGCTGCGGCGAGGAGGGACATAAAGAGCGGGGTTTCACTAAGGCACACAAGTGCCTTATCTGCACCGCTAAGAAGCAAGCCCATAAACATGCTATGGGCGGACCTTCGCGTCCCTTCGGTGAGTTAAATAAGAAGAAGCCGTGAACGTCACACAGCTAAATCTTAACCATTGTGCAGCAGCCCAACAGCTGCTGTGGCAGTCGGTCTCGGAGTCAAGGACAGATGTCGCCCTCTTATCAGACCCGTACCGCATCCCTGCCGGCAACGGCAATTGGGTGTCGAACGGGTCTGGAATGGTGGCAATCTGTACAACGGGACGGTTCCCGTTTCAAGAGGTAATACACTCCTCCGCCGAGGGTTTTGCGATTGCCAAGATCAATGGTGTGTTCTATTGCAGCTGCTACGCCCCACCAAGGTGGCCAATAGAACAGTTCAACCAGATGATTGACAGGCTCTCGTCGGACCTAGTTGGCCGGAAGCCGTTAGTCATAGCGGGAGACTTTAACGCTTGTGCAGTGGAGTGGGGCAGCCGCTGTACAAATAGCAGGGGTCAAGCGCTAATGGAGGCGCTTGCGAAACTCGATACTGTGCTAGCTAATAATGGCTCCGCTAGTACATTCCGTAGAAACGGAGTGGAGGCGTGGATTGACGTAACATTTGCCAGCCCGAGTCTGGCTCCAGGCATGGAATGGAGGGTAGACGAAGGCTACACCCATAGCGATCACTTAGCAATCCGCTTTAGGATCAACTATGGTGTGCAGCATCCGAGGGCGGGAGATCCCTGTCAGGTACGCGGGTGGAAGTCCAATCACTTCAAGAACCAAGATCTACTCGCAGTGGCTAAATCCCTAGCAATGAACAAAGCTCCAGGGCCGGATGGAGTTCCAAACAACGCTCTCAAGACAGCGATCATAGCGAACCCGAACATGTTCAGGTTAGCTATGTAGAGATGCCTTGACGAGTGCCGTTTCCCCGATAGATGGAAAAGGCAGAAATTGGTGCTGTTGCCGAAGCCCGGGAAGCCGCCAGGCGACCCATCGGCGTACAGACCAATCTGTCTGATCGACACGACTGGAAAACTGCTTGAGAGGATCATCCTCAACAGGCTAACCCCGTGCGCGGAAGGTACGGACGGTCTGTCAAGCAACCAGATTGGCTTTCGGAAGGGTAAGTCCACAGTGGACGCTCTCAACTCAGTGATAAATACTGCCGAGATAGCGATCCAACGGAAAAGGCGAGGTATTCGATACTGTGCGTTAGTGACACTTGACGTGAAGAACGCATTCAACAGCGCAAGCTGGGATGCCATCGCGCTCTCGTTACAACGGCTTAGCCTACCGGTGGGTCTGTACCGAATCTTGGAAAGTTACTTCCAGAACCGCGTACTGCTATACGAGACCGATGCCGGTCAGAAAAGGGTTCCGATTACCGCCGGAGTCCCGCAGGGCTCGATCCGGTGCTATGGAACCTCATGTATGACGGGGTTCTGAGACTGAAGTTCCCTCCTGGGGTCAAGATCGTCGGCTTTGCTGACGACGTAACCTTGGAGGTCTACGGGGAGTCAATTCTTGAGGTAGAACTAACCGCAGAACACGCGATCAGCACGGTGGAGGAATGGATGAGCGCGAGAGGCCTGGAGCTCGCTCATCATAAGACGGAGGTAGTTATCGTTAACAACCGCAAGTCGGCACAACATGCAGTTATCCATGTGGGAGAAGTCGCGATCACTTCACAGCGAAGTCTGAAGTCTCTCGGAGTCATTATAGACGACAAGCTGACCTTCGGCAGCCATGTCGACTATACATGCAAGAGAGCGTCGACTGCTGTTGCGGCTCTATCGAGAATGATGTCCAACAGCTCAAAGTTGTGCACCAGTAGACGTAGGTTACTGGCAGGCGTTGCCGTATCTATCCTCAGGTACGGCGGCCCGTCATGGTCAAGAGCACTGAGGGTAACCAGTTACCTACAGAAACTGGAGAGCATCTACCGCGTGATGTGCCTCAGAGTGATATCTGCCTACCGCACGGTATCACACGATGCATCCTGCGTGATAGCGAGCATGATGCCAGTCGGGCTGGTCATTCGGGAAGATGAGGAGTGCTTCGAGCTACGTGGAAATAGGGGAGCCCGCGAGCGCACCAGGGTGACCTCGGTCGCCAGATGGCAGCGTGAGTGGGACAACTCCTCGAAAGGTAGGTGGACCCACCGGCTGATACCTAGCATATCGAGTGGGAAGACCCCATGGGGAAGTTCACTTCCACCTGACACAATTCCTGTCAAGCCATGGCTGTTTCCGACAGTACCTCCACAGGTTCGGGCACGTGAAGGTCCCAGTCTGCCCGGACTGCCCAGGTGTAGACGAAACTGCCGAACACATACTGTTCGTATGTCATCGGTTCGACGTCGAAAGAAGAGCAATGCTTGACGTCTGTGCTAAGTAAGCCTAGCAAGGAATGAGTAAGGTGAGCACACAAGTCAGCCTCGCAAGGAACGAAAAAGGTGAGCACAAAAGTCAGCCTCACGTGGGAGTGTTTGAGAGTGAATCAAAGTGCGATTGAGAGAGCACCCAAGTAAGCCTCATACAGGACGTATGAACGCGTTAATAAGAGTGAATTAGTACATTTAGTACAGCCATCCCCCCAGAAGTAATACCGAGAGGTAGTTCCTGGGAGGAATGATGGCGGAGCCCAATGGAGTTTAGTCGGTATTATTGGCAGCCTCACCATTCGAGCCCGACACGCCCCCAGTGCACACCGTGTGGTAGATTGGACCCTACCAATAGCACGTGTACTGGGCTAGGACGTAAAGGTCTTCTCCATTGTAAAAAAAAACACGCACACACACATACAGACTTTTTCCGATCTCGACGAACTGAGTCGAATGGGATATGACACTCGGCCCTCCGGGCCGGGATTAGGTTGACGTTTTTCAGAGTGATTGCATAACCTTTCTATATGAGAAAGGCAAAAATGTGCCAAAATCCAAAAAAGTGAATCGTCGTCAAATTTGTTTTCGAGTTTGCATCAAATCTCGACGTTTCATGCACCTTGAACACATTTAGCATCAAAAATAAAAATTCTATTTTTAATTTTTCCTATAGTTTATATGAGAAATTTCCGTGTGGCCGCACTCTGAAACCCGTAATTCCGGAACCAGAATTCCGATCGATCCAAAATTCAATAGTAGCCGATGGGAAGGTTGCACCTTTCATTTGAGACTAAGTTTGGGCAAATCGGTCCAGCCATCTCTGAGAAAAATGAGTGACATTATTTGACACATACGCACATACATACACACAAACGCATACACACACATACACACACATACACACATACACACACATACACACATACATACACACATACACACACATACAGACTTTTTCCGATCTCGACGAACTGAGTCGAATGGGATATGACACTCGGCCCTCCGGGCCGGGATTAGGTTGACGTTTTTCAGAGTGATTGCATAACCTTTCTATATGAGAAAGGAAAAAATGTGCCAAAATCCAAAAAAGTGAATCGTCGTCAAATTTTTTTTCGAGTTTGCATCAAATCTCGACGTTTCATGCACCTTGAACACATTTAGCATCGAAAATAAAAATTCTATTTTTAATTTTTCCTATAGTTTATATGAGAAATTTCTGTGTGGCCGCACTCTGAAACCCGTAATTCCGGAACCAGAATTCCGATCGATCCAAAATTCAATAGCAGCCGATGGGAAGGTTGCACCTTTCATTTGAGACTAAGCTTGGGCAAATCGGTCCAGCCATCTTTGAGAAAAATGAGTGAAATTATTTGACACATACGCACATACATATACACACATACACACACATACAGACTTTTCTGATCTCGACGAACTGAGTCGAATGGGATATGACACTCGGCCCTCCGGGTCGGGATTAGGTTGACGTTTTTCAGAGTGATTGCATAACCTTTCTATATGAGAAAGGCAAAAATGTGCCAAAATCCAAAAAAGTGAATCGTCGTCAAATTTTTTTTCGAGTTTGCATCAAATCTCGACGTTTCATGCACCTTGAACACATTTAGCATCAAAAATAAAAATTCTATTTTTAATTTTTCCTATAGTTTATATGAGAAATTTCTGTGTGGCCGCACTCTGAAACCCGTAATTCTGGAACCAGAATTCCGATCGATCCAAAATTCAATAGCAGCCGATGGGAAGGTTGCACCTTTCATTTGAGACTAAGTTTGGGCAAATCGGTCCAGCCATCTCTGAGAAAAATGAGTGACATTATTTGACACATACACACATACATACACACACATACACACAAATACACACACACATACATACAGACACACACACATACAAACTTTTTCCGATCTCGACGAACTGAGTCGAATGGAATATGACACTCGGCCCTCCGGGCCGGGATTAGGTTGACGTTTTTCAGAGTGATTGCATAACCTTTCTATATGAGAAAGGCAAAAATGTGCCAAAATCCAAAAAAGTGAATCGTCGTCAAAATTTTTTTCGAGTTTGCATCAAATCTCGACGTTTCATGCACCTTGAACACATTTAGCATCAAAAATAAAAATTCTATTTTTAATTTTTCCTATAGTTTATATGAGAAATTTCTGTGTGGCCGCACTCTGAAACGCGTAATTCCGGAACCAGAATTCCGATCGATCCAAAATTCAATAACAGCCGATGGGAAGGTTGCACCTTTCATTTGAGACTAAGTTTGGGCAAATCGGTCCAGCCATCTCTGAGAAAAATGAGTGACATTATTTGACACATACGCACATACATACACACATACACACACATACACACACATACACACACATACATACGCACACATACAAACTTTTTCCGATCTCGACGAACTGAGTCGAATGGGATATGACACTCGGCCCTCCGGGCCGGGATTAGAACGCCGATTTTCAGAGTGATTGCATAACCTCTCTATATGAGAAAGGCAAAAATGTGCCAAAATCCAAAAAAGTGAATCGTCGTCAAATTTTTTTTCGAGTTTGCATCAAATCTCGACGTTTCATGCACCTTGAACACATTTAGCATCAAAAATAAAAATTTTATTTTTAATTTTTCCTATAGTTTATATGAGAAATTTCTGTGTGGCCGCACTCTGAAACCCGTAATTCCGGAACCAGAATTCCGATCGATCCAAAATTCAATAGCAGCCGATGGGAAGGTTGCACCTTTCATTTGAGACTAAGTTTGGGCAAATCAGTCCAGCCATCTCTGAGAAAAATGAGTGACATTATTTGACACATACGCACATACATACACACATATACACACATACACACAAATACACACACACACACACACACATACATACACACACATAAAAACTTTTTCCGATCTCGACGAACTGAGTCGAATGGGATATGACACTCGGCCCTCCGGGCCGGGATTAGGTTGACGTTTTTCAGAGTGATTGCATAACCTTTCTATATGAGAAAGGCAAAAATGTGCCAAAATCCAAAAAAGTGAATAGTCGCAGAGAAGAGAAGGGCCACTCGAAATAAAAACTTCTCACAATTCTTTTTAAAATCACTAGCGGCACGTGGTGTCGATGCCCTGCAAAATACACTGTTAATCAATACATTAGTTCAAAATTATACGACGTTGCTGGTATAAAATATCTAACAAATTCATCCCCGATAATCCGACAAGTGGTTAGAATATGTTCTTCCAAATAAAAATTGTCATGCAATAATTAACCCATCTTTCAAACATTGAGTGCGTTTTGGGTTGCAAACGGATATTTAACTTTAAATATTAACCTATCCTTTTCCATCGAAAAACCGAAAGATTTTATGATGAAGTATGTAAGCATACATTTACGTTTAAATATCTAAACTTTTGACTGCACAGTTGATTCTTAGCGCACTGACCAAGAAAGATTTTCAATGGATATCTTCCCAATGGTTATTGTGCGTCCTTTCTTTTGAGAACTACCATGCAAGGAAATTAAATTCAAACGCAAACAGCATTTTGTTAGCCAGCCATTTTCCTTTTTCAGGATTCGATATAAGTTTTTTAGTCCTTATGAAAGTGGAGGAAATTAGTTTTTAATTATTTTCAATCTTTAATATTAAAGGCTGCTTTGTATAAATTCTCATGAGTACCTTTTCAAGGATTTAACGTCGCATTTAAATTTTTACGAAATGTCACCAAGGTCTGTAAACCATGATGGGCTCGAAAACTTCAGCGGATTGTTACGTATGAAAAATGCAAACGACAATCGTTCTGACTACTCACCAGTGTTGCCACAATTAAATCTGCACTGGGAGTTGAAAATTCTTCGTATTCTGTACCAACACAATGACAAACAGAATCATTTTATATAATTTTTTTTCATTCGAGATAGTGATATATTGAGTTGGTGCTGATGCTGATATTTGGTTACGAAAAACCAAAAATTCCGACTCGGAATCAGTTGTTTCATTTGCGATAAACTTTCGCCAGAAATCAGTCCAAATTCCGGAGTGTTTGACTGGGTAATGTCAAAATCAGCTCCCCTTCAAATTCTCGTTGTCATTTTGTTTTCAGCCTAAGCTGAGCTGCGGCCAGGGCCAAATTGGGAGCTGTGTTTCATTAGGCAATCTAGGAGAGGTTTGTTTGACAACTCAGTGGTGGGTTTTGTTAATAAGTTTGTTTTGCTTTACTTCTGCGAACAGAAAAACGCGTCCGACAAACATCTTTCATTAGTACCAATTCGTTTGATGTTAGATCGAATCAATGGTTTTGTCGGACGTTGTGACTAGCAGTGCGGAGTAACGTCAGAAGAAACAATCAAGAAATAATCAGCTAATCCAACACGTCTAATGGATTGCCTAATTGTTATATAAATCTGTGACTTTAAAGAAAAATTTGTGAATGGGGCAACCCTGGCTGTGGCTTGTACTGACATTTGCATGCGAAATGTGACAAACCTGGATTCAGCAAATCAAATGAAGCCTATGGGTGCTTACAGAGTGGCAGTTAGAAGCTAAGCTGGGGCTAGAGCTGACATTAGAATGCGAGAAACCTGCTTGCTGCTAACCAAAGGGATGATGTCAGAGTGAAAGCCGAGCAGATCTGCACCGCCTACCTGCTTTTACTCTGACAGGTTCCATTTGATATGTTGTAAGAAGGTTTCTCGCATCTCGCATCCTACTGTCAGTACCAGCCCCTACACAGTTTCTCACCGCCACTATGTAAGTGGCCTATCAATCCGCGCAAATCCGCTCGGCTTTCATAGACTTTTCTACAGCTCAAGTACGTACACGTCACATGACACAAATACTACATCACTAGCTGGTGGAAAATAATAAACAAAACGGAAAAAATAAATGGGATTGTTTTCAACCAAGAAACTGCAGTAGTGTTCGTGAGATCGGCCGACAAGAACTCAATTAGGTTTGTTTCAATACACGCTTCTTGCTCCTAGTTGCTCCGTAGCAAACAGGAACAAAAAAACTTGCTAATTTTTTATTCGGTTTGCTACTAGAAATAGAAAAAGAGAAGAAGTACTTCCAGTTTCTTCTGGTACGGCAACAAACCTATTTTGACATCAATCCTTTGATTTGCTGTAAACAAGTTTCTCGAATTCCGCATCCTAATGTCAGTGTTAGCTCCAGCTCTGTTTCTCGCCATCACGCTGTCAGCGGTCTAACTCAACATTTACAAACTATGGTATGCATCGCGGTGTTAAATTATTTTACATGTCACATTTAAAAAAAATCTGTACCAAACTGTACTTTTTTACAAAAATATGGTATCCGTATCGTACAGAATCTGTAATACTCGAAAAATCTGTACCTTTCTAGATAAATCTGTACTTGTGGCATCGCTGCTACACACTTTTCAGATCTGCGTACCGAGAAGCAAATACTAATCAGTTACTCAGCAGCCAATTTAAAAAAATTCTAAAATAAATTTAAAAATTAGTAGACTGTTAGAGAAAACAACTCAAATGCTGTTAAGACCGACGATGGCGAGATTGTATACGTATACGTCATTAACACAAGTAACAATTGAAGTTTTATAGCACGCGACAAGTGCAATCTAAGTTTTACCAGGGGCTATAAAACTATCATAACTCCACAACTGTTACTAGAGTAAGCCATATGCTGTTTTCATTTTTTTCCGACGCAGCTGACGTTTTATCGAACTTTTTTTTATTTTTTTGTTCGTAGAATTACAAATATTTGTTTTACAAATTAGAGTTATCGCGACAAAATCTTCCATTGGATTCCCTAATATGTGCTAAGTGCTCTTGTGACCTTAAGTACTCACATTAGCTTTCACTGCATTGGATTGGAATTCAGAAAAAAAAAGTTTATTTCTTCAGCTTAATTATCACAAGTAATATTTATGACACCACGGAAGATCACGTTCCACTACTTAGAAAGGGGGCTCTACAATCATGTGCTGCTTAGTAAAGGTTCCTTACGAGTTACTCTTCAATATGCAAAATTGATAAAAAGCATTTGCGTCGGGCCAGGTAATTAGAGAACATTCTGTTGAAACTGGATGATTTTCCGGACGCCCCACAAAAATAACAGATAATGTCGTTTTAGAAAACGAGCGTTCACTAATTACATACAGCAATAAGCATAATATCAATCTGAAAAGTAAAATCTATGATACGAAATACAATAATACATTTTCTGTTATTTACTGTACGCTTTAGCGAAGCACGACCTTGCCGCTTGCAACGATTTATACGAGCCAGTTTCAAAAGTTATACTAGTTGAAACCAGGAGGGTGTCACTCCTGTCATCCTCTATGGAGATATACAGACATTGACAGTAGTCAACATATGTGGGCCTAGCCGCATCTAGGCCCATGTCGCCTGTGCAATAGCATTGGGTTGTTTTGATTTGAACAAAGGCAGATGTTGGCTAGGACAAAATGGCTGCCTAGCAGGGGGCTGGTTGAAACTTTTCACGGATGCACTCTCAAAGCAAACCAAGGAAAACCAGTAACAAATCCGATTCGCTTGTGTGAGAACTTTCGTGATTTTTTTTGTTCGAAGTGGTACTTCTCTTCTCTGCCTTAAGTACTCACATTAGCTTTCACTGCATTGGATTGGAATTCAGAAAAAGAAAGTTTATTTCTTCAGCTTAATTATCACAAGTAATATTTATGACACCACGGAAGATCACGTTCCACTACTTAGAAAGGGGGCTCTACAATCATGTGCTGCTTAGTAAAGGTTCCTTACGAGTTACTCTTCAATATGCAAAATTGATAAAAAGCATTTGCGTCGGGCCAGGTAATTAGAGAACATTCTGTTGAAACTGGATGATTTTCCGGACGCCCCACAAAAATAACAGATAATGTCGTTTTAGAAAACGAGCGTTCACTAATTACATACAGCAATAAGCATAATATCAATCTGAAAAGTAAAATCTATGATACGAAATACAATAATACATTTTCTGTTATTTACTGTACGCTTTAGCGAAGCACGACCTTGCCGCTTGCAACGATTTATACGAGCCAGTTTCAAAAGTTATACTAGTTGAAACTTTTCACGGATGCACTCTCAAAGCAAACCAAGGAAAACCAGTAACAAATCCGATTCGCTTGTGTGAGAACTTTCGTGATTTTTTTTGTTCGAAGTGGTACTTCTCTTCTCTGATAGTCGTCAAATTTTTTTTCGAGTTTGCATCAAATCTCGACGTTTCATGCACCTTGCACACATTTAGCATCAAAAATAAAAATTCTATTTTTAATTTTTCCTATCGTTTATATGAGAAATTTCTGTGTGGCCGCACTCTGAAACGCGTAATTCCGGAACCAGAATCGCGATCGATCCAAAATTCAATAACAGCCGATGGGAAGGTTGCACATTTCATTTGAGACTAAGTTTGGGCAAATCGGTTCAGCCATCTCGGAGAAAAATGAGTGACATTATTTGACACATATGCACATACATACACACACATACACACACATACACACACATACACACACATACACTCACATACAAACTTTTTCCGATCTTGACGAACTGAGTCGAATGGGATATGACACTCGGCCCTCCGGGCCGGGATTAGGTTGACGTTTTTCAGAGTGATTGCATAACCTTTCTATATGAGAAAGGCAAAAATGTGCCAAAATCCAAAAAAGTGAATCGTCGTCAAATTTTGTTTCGAGTTTGCATCAAATCTCGACGTTTCATGCACCTTGAACACATTTAGCATCAAAAATAAAAATTCTATTTTTAATTTTTCTACAGAGTTTATATGAGAAATTTCTGTGTGGCCGCACTCTGAAACCCGTAATTCCGGAACCAGAATTCCGATCGATCCAAAATTCAATAGCAGCCGATGGGAAGGTTGCACCTTTCATTTGAGACTAAGTTTGGGTAAATCGGTCCAGCCATCTCTGAGAAAAATGAGTGACATTATTTGACAGATACGCACATACATACACACACACATACACACACATACACACACATACATAAACACATACACACACACATACAGACTTTTTCCGATCTCGACGAACTGAGTCGAATGGGATATGACACTCGGCCCTCCGGGCCGGGATTAGGTTGACGTTTTTCAGAGTGATTGCATAACCTTTCTATATGAGAAAGGCAAAAATGTGCCAAAATCCAAAAAAGTGAATCGTCGTCAAATTTTTTTTCGAGTTTGCATCAAATATCGACGTTTTATGCACCTTGAACACATTTAACATCAAAAATTAAAATTCTAATTTTAATTTTTCCTATAGTTTATATGAGAAATTTCTGTGTGGCCGCACTCTGAAACCCGTAATTCCGGAACCAGAATTCCGATCGATCCAAAATTCAATAGCAGCCGATGGGAAGGTTGCACCTTTCATTTGAGACTAAGTTTGGGCAAATCGGTCCAGCCATCTCTGAGAAAAATGAGTGACATTATTTGACACATACGCACATACATACACACACATACACACATACATACACACATACACATACACACACATACAGACTTTTTCCGATCTCGACGAACTGAGTCGAATGGGATATGACACTCGGCTCTCCGGGCCGGGATTAGGTTGACGTTTTTCAGAGTGATTGCATAACCTTTCTATATGAGAAAGGCAAAAATGTGCCAAAATCCAAAAAAGTGAATCGTCGTCAAATTTTTTTTCGAGTTTGCATCAAATCTCGATGTTTTATGCACCTTGAACACATTTAGCATCAAAAATAAAAATTCTATTTTTAATTTTTCCTATAGTTTATATGAGAAATTTCTGTGTGGCCGCACTCTGAAACCCGTAATTCCGGAACCAGAATTCCGATCGATCCAAAATTCAGTAGCAGCCGATGGGAAGGTTGCACCTTTCATTTGAGACTAAGTTTGGGCAAATCGGTCCAGCCATCTCTGAGAAAAATGAGTGACATTATTTGACACATGCGCACATACATACACACACACATACACACACATACATACACACACACATACAGACTTTTTCCGATCTCGACGAACTGAGTCGAATGGGATGAGACACTCGGCCCTCCGGGCCGGGATTGGGTTGACGTTTTTCAGAGTGATTGCATAACCTTTCTACACGAGAAAGGCAAAAATGAGCCAAAATCCAAAAAAGTTAATCGTTGTCAAATTTTTTTTCGAGTTTGCATCAAATCTCGACGTTTCATGCACCTTGAACACATTTAGCATCAAAAATAAAAATTCTATTTTTAATTTTTCCTATAGTTTATATGAGAAATTTCTGTGTGGCCGCACTCTGAAACCCGTAATTCCGGAACCAGAATTCCGATCGATCCAAAATTCAGTAGCAGCCGATGGGAAGGTTGCACCTTTCATTTGAGACTAAGTTTGGGCAAATCGGTCCAGCCATCTCTGAGAAAAATGAGTGACATTATTTGACACATACGCACATACATACACAGACATATACACACACACATAAACACACACACATACAGACTTTTTCCGACCTCGACGAACTGAGTCGAATGGGATATGACACTCGGCCCTCCGTGCCGGGATTAGGTTGACGTTTTTCAGAGTGATTGCATAACCTTTCTATATGAGAAAGGCAAAAATGTGCCAAAATCCAAAAAAGTGAATCGTCGTCAAATTTTTTTTCGAGTTTGCATCAAATCTCGACGTTTCATGCACCTTGAACACATTAAGCATCAAAAATAAAAATTCTATTTTTAATTTTTCCTATAGTTTATATGAGAAATTTCTCTGAAACCCGTAATTCCGGAACCAGAATTCCGATCGATCCAAAATTCAATAGCAGCCGATGGGAAGGTTGCACCTTTCATTTGAGACTAAGTTTGGGCAAATCGGTCCAGCCATCTCTGAGAAAAATGAGTGACATTATTTGACACATACGCACATACATACACAGACATATACACACACATAAACACACACACATTCAGACTTTTTCCGACCTCGACGAACTGAGTCGAATGGGATATGACACTCGGCCCTCCGTGCCGGGATTAGATTGACGTTTTTCAGAGTGATTGCATAACCTTTCTATATGAGAAAGGCAAAAATGTGCCAAAATCCAAAAAAGTGAATCGTCGTCAAATTTTTTTTCGAGTTTGCATCAAATCTCGACGTTTCATGCACCTTGAACACATTTAGCATCAAAAATAAAAATTCTATTTTTAATTTTTCCTATAGTTTATATGAGAAATTTCTGTGTGGCCACACTCTGAAACCCGTAATTCCGGAACCAGAATTCCGATCGATCCAAAATTCAATAGCAGCCGATGGGAAGGTTGCACCTTTCAATTGAGACTAAGTTTGGGCAAATCGGTCCAGCCATCTCTGAAAAAAATGAGTGACATTGTTTGACACATATGCACATACATACACACACATACACACACATACACACGCATACATACACACACATACACACACATACACACACATACAGACTTTTTCCGATCTCGACGAACTGAGTCGAATGGGATATGACACTCGGCCCTCCGGGCCGGGATTAGGTTGACGTTTTTCAGAGTGATTGCATAACCTTTCTATATGAGAAAGGCAAAAATGTGCCAAAATCCAAAAAAGTGAATCGTCGTCAAATTTTTTTTCGAGTTTGCATCAAATCTTGACGTTTCATGCACCTTGAACACATTTAGCATCAAAAATAAAATTTCTATTTTTAATTTTTCCTATAGTTTATATGAGAAATTTCTGTGTGGCCGCACTCTGAAACCCGTAATTCCGGAACCAGAATTCCGATCGATCCAAAATTCAATAGCAGCCGATGGGAAGGTTGCACCTTTCATTTGAGACTAAGTTTGGGCAAATCGGTTCAGCCATCTCTGAAAAAAATGAGTGACATTGTTTGACACATATGCACATACATACACACACATACACACACATACACACGCATACATACACACACATACACACACATACACACACATACAGACTTTTTCCGATCTCGACGAACTGAGTCGAATGGGATATGACACTCGGCCCTCCGGGCCGGGATTAGGTTGACGTTTTTCAGAGTGATTGCATAACCTTTCTATATGAGAAAGGCAAAAATGTGCCAAAATCCAAAAAAGTGAATCGTCGTCAAATTTTTTTTCGAGTTTGCATCAAATCTCGACGTTTCATGCACCTTGAACACATTTAGCATCAAAAATAAAAATTCTATTTTTAA
This sequence comes from Topomyia yanbarensis, assembly GCF_030247195.1. NCBI lineage: Eukaryota > Metazoa > Arthropoda > Insecta > Diptera > Culicidae > Topomyia > Topomyia yanbarensis. The sequence continues at coordinate 115,956,679 of NC_080670.1, forward strand.
TTTTTCCTATAGTTTATACGAGAAATTTCTGTGTGGCCGCACTCTGAAACCCGTAATTCCGGAACTAGACTTCCGATCGATCCAAAATTCAGTAGCAGCCGATGGGAAGGTTGCACCTTTCATTTGAGACTAAGTTTGGGCAAATCGGTCCAGCCATCTCTGAGAAAAATGAGTGACATTATTTGACACATACGCACATACATACACACACATACACACATACATACACACATACACATACACACACATACAGACTTTTTCCGATCTCGACGAACTGAGTCGAATGGGATATGACACTCGGCTCTCCGGGCCGGGATTAGGTTGACGTTTTTCAGAGTGATTGCATAACCTTTCTATATGAGAAAGGCAAAAATGTGCCAAAATCCAAAAAAGTGAATCGTCGTCAAATTTTTTTTCGAGTTTGCATCAAATCTCGACGTTTTATGCACCTTGAACACATTTAGCATCAAAAATAAAAATTCTATTTTTAATTTTTCCTATAGTTTATATGAGAAATTTCTGTGTGGCCGCACTCTGAAACCCGTAATTCCGGAACCAGAATTCCGATCGATCCAAAATTCAATAGCAGCCGATGGGAAGGTTGCACCTTTCATTTGAGACTAAGTTTGGGCAAATCGGTCCAGCCATCTCTGAGAAAAATGAGTGACATTATTTGACACATGCGCACATACAAACACACACATACACACACACATACATACACACACACATACAGACTTTTTCCGATCTCGACGAACTGAGTCGAATGGGATGAGACACTCGGCCCTCCGGGCCGGGATTAAGTTGACGTTTTTCAGAGTGATTGCATAACCTTTCTACATGAGAAAGGCAAAAATGAGCCAAAATCCAAAAAAGTTAATCGTTGTCAAATTTTTTTTCGAGTTTGCATCAAATCTCGACGTTTCATGCACCTTGAACACATTTAGCATCAAAAATAAAAATTCTATTTTTAATTTTTCCTATAGTTTATATGAGAAATTTCTGTGTGGCCGCACTCTGAAACCCGTAATTCCGGAACCAGAATTCCGATCGATCCAAAATTCAATAGCAGGCGATGGGAAGGTTGCACCTTTCATTTGAGACTAAGTTTGGGCAAATCGGTCCAGCCATCTCTGAGAAAAATGAGTGACAATATTTGACACATACGCACATACATACACAGACATATACACACACATAAACACACACACATACAGACTTTTTCCGACCTCGACGAACTGAGTCGAATGGGATATGACACTCGGCCCTCCGTGCCGGGATTAGGTTGACGTTTTTCAGAGTGATTGCATAACCTTTCTATGTGAGAAAGGCAAAAATGTGCCAAAATCCAAAAAAGTGAATAGTCGTCAAATTTTTTTTCGAGTTTGCATCAAATCTCGACGTTTCATGCACCTTGAACACATTAAGCATCAAAAATAAAAATTCTATTTTTAATTTTTCCTATAGTTTATATGAGAAATTTCTCTGAAACCCATAATTCCGGAACCAGAATTCCGATCGATCCAAAATTCAGTAGCAGCCGATGGGAAGGTTGCACCTTTCATTTGAGACTAAGTTTGGGCAAATCGGTCCAGCCATCTCTGAGAAAAATGAGTGACATTATTTGACACATACGCACATACATACACAGACATATACACACACATAAACACACACACATACAGACTTTTTCCGACCTCGACGAACTGAGTCGAATGGGATATGACACTCGGCCCTCCGTGCCGGGATTAGGTTGACGTTTTTCAGAGTGATTGCATAACCTTTCTATATGAGAAAGGCAAAAATGTGCCAAAATCCAAAAAAGTGAATCGTCGTCAAATTTTTTTTCGAGTTTGCATCAAATCTCGACGTTTCATGCACCTTGAACACATTTAGCATCAAAAATAAAAATTCTATTTTTAATTTTTCCTATAGTTTATATGAGAAATTTCTGTGTGGCCACACTCTGAAACCCGTAATTCCGGAACCAGAATTCCGATCGATCCAAAATTCAATAGCAGCCGATGGGAAGGTTGCACCTTTCATTTGAGACTAAGTTTGGGCAAATCGGTCCAGCCATCTCTGAGAAAAATGAGTGACATTATTTCACACATATGCACATACATACACACACACATACACACCCATACTGACTTTTTCCGATCTCGACGAACTGAGTCGAATGGGATATGACACTCGGCCCTCCGGGCCGGGATTAGGTTGACGTTTTTCAGAGTGATTGCATAACCTTTCTATATGAGAAAGGCAAAAATGTGCCAAAATCCAAAAAAGTGAATCGTCGTCAAATTTTTTTCGAGTTTGCATCAAATCTTGACGTTTCATGCACCTTGAACACATTTAGCATCAAAAATAAAATTTCTATTTTTAATTTTTCCTATAGTTTATATGAGAAATTTCTGTGTGGCCGCACTCTGAAACGCGTAATTCCGGAACCATAATTCCGATCGATCCAAAATTCAATAGTAGCCGATGGGAAGGTTGCACCTTTCATTTGAGACTAAGTTTGGGCAAATCGGTCCAGCCATCTCTGAGAAAAATGAGTGACATTGTTTGACACATATGCACATACATACACACACATACACACACATACACACACATACATACACACACATACACACACATACACACACATACATACACACACACATACAGATTTTTTCCGATCTCGACGAACTGAGTCGAATGGGATATGACACTCGGCCCTCCGGGCCGGGATTAGGTTGACGTTTTTCAGAGTGATTGCATAACCTTTCTATATGAGAAAGGCAAAAATGTGCCAAAATCCAAAAAAGTGAATCGTCGTCAAATTTTTTTTCGAGTTTGCATCAAATCTCGACGTTTCATGCACCTTGAACACATTTAGCATCAAAAATAAAAATTCTATTTTTAATTTTTCCTATAGTTTATATGAGAAATTTCTGTGTGGCCGCACTCTGAAACCCGTAATTCCGGAACCAGAATTCCGATCGATCCAAAATTCAGTAGCAGCCGATGGGAAGGTTGCACCTTTCATTTGAGACTAAGTTTGGGCAAATCGGTCCAGCCATCTCTGAGAAAAATGAGTGACATTATTTGACACATATGCACATACATACACACACACATACAGACTTTTTCCGATCTCGACGAACTGAGTCGAATGGGATATGACACTCGGCCCTCCGGGCCGGGATTAGGTTGACGTTTTTCAGAGTAATTGCATTACCTTTCTATATGAGAAAGGCAAAAATGTGCCAAAATCCAAAAAAGTGAATCGTCGTCAAATTTTTTTTCGAGTTTGCATCAAATATCGACGTTTCATGCACCTTGCACACATTTAGCATCAAAAATAAAAATTCTATTTTTAATTTTTCCTATCGTTTATATGAGAAATTTCTGTGTGGCCGCACTCTGAAACCCGTAATTCCGGAACCAGAATTCCGATCGATCCAAAATTCAATAGCAGCGATGGGAAGGTTGCACCTTTCATTTGAGACTAAGTTTGGGCAAATCGGTCCAGCCATCTCTGAGAAAAATGAGTGACATTATTTGACACATACGCACATACAAACACACACATACACACACATACACACACACATACAGACTTTTTCAGATCTCGACGAACTGAGTCGAATGGGATATGACACTCGGCCCTCCGGGCCGGGATTAGGTTGACGTTTTTCAGAGTGATTGCATAACCTTTCTATATGAGAAAGGCAAAAACGATAGCAATCTGTCTATCTCTTTTTTGCATCTATGTCTATGTATCGCCAGGTGGAAACGAAAGCGCCATAATAAAACTAGCGTCAAAATGTAAGATATTTAATCGTGTTTGATTCAGAAATTTGTTCCGCGTTGAACCGAACTGCTCTAACAAATGTCATCCAATAGGGTGAATAAAAGGCTATGAGCAATAGGATACAATCATTTTATTTCTATATGAAACCAGAGATGAAAAATAGTCTGATTTGCAATGAAAAAATAAAACCATTACGAAGGACCAACATTCGTACTTCGGCCGACCAACCTACTACTGCCATGCCGATTTGGAAACATTATGAACGCACAGCCTCGATGTTTTTTTTTCTTCGGCTTTTCTCGATTTTCTTGCCGTAAGTCAATGTAATAGTCAGTAGGGCATGCGGGTATGTAATCGATAGAGCCGATTGGGTTGCTGTCTGTCAGATCGCTTCATAACTTCCCTTATCAAAAATTTGCGAAGCAATGCGTCATCAACACACTGCATCAATAAATTTAACAAATTTATAAATCTAGTCAAAAAAAATTGTAGTCGGTTACCATTTGGCGAAGTTAGACAGATTGGGTGCCTCACTCAACTTCACCTAGTGGCTTAAATCATACCTTGTAGGCCGTACCTTATCTGTCAAACTAGGAAATGTTGAGTCACATAACTTTATAAACTTATCAGGTGTGCCCCAGGGTAGTAATCTTGGACCCTTGTTGTTCTCCTTGTTCTTCAATGACGTTTGTAATGTCCTTCCACCAGGGTGCAAACTTATCTATGCAGATGACCTTAAACTGTTTCTTATTTTATGATCTGAATTGGACTGCATTGAACTACAGCGACAACTAGATGAATTTTGTAACTGGTGCACTCGAAATCGGTTGACTATCAGTGTATCCAAATGCTCAGAAATTTCTTTCACGCGCAGAAAAAATCCAATTTTGTGGTGTTATACTATCTCAGGGAAACTACTGGATAGAGTGTCAGTTGTCAGGGACCTTGGTGTACAGCTGGATTCTAAATTGACATTTAGAGATCACTATTCCCACATCATTGCGAAAGCCAACCGAAACCTTGGTTTTATCATTAGAATAGCCAAAGAGTTTACTGACCCATACTGTCTGAGAGCACTGTACTTCTCTCTTGTACGCTCCATCCTGGAAGCTTCAGCTATCATTTGGTGCCCGTACACAAATGTCTGGATTACCAGAATTGAATCTATACAAGCTAGGTTTCTCCGATATGCCCTTAAAACCCTGCCATGGCGCAACCCGATAGAGTTGCCAGAGCCGTGTTTGTAGGGAAATTTCTAACTGGTGAAAGGGATGCCCCAAATATACTTTCTCAGATTAATGTAAATGTGCCCGCTAGAAGTATAAGATCGTGGAATTTTTTAAGACTTGACTATCAAAGTACTGATTATGGACAGAATGAACCCATAAGGGCGATGTGTAGCGTATTTAATAATGTCTATGAATGTTTTTACTTCTCTGTATCAAGTGACGTTTTTAAAAATAGGCTTATACGGCTAACTTAGTGCATAAGATGTGATCTAGATAGTGATTTTGATTTGTTAGATGTATTATTAGTAACACATTGTAATGTAATGTAATGTTATGTAATGTAATGTGTAATATTGTTTAATATGTGTATGTGAAAAGATAATGAGGTTTTTACGCGCATTTGGATGTTGTTTGATGGACTCCAAATGGGCTTTTCCTCATTCTATATTTCATGTAGACCATGTAGGTCAGATGAAAAATAAAATAAATAAATAAATAAATAAATAAATAAATAAATAAAAATTCTACTTCTTCGAAATCCCTAAAAAATATTCAACATTAGCTACTTCAGCTAATTATTCCCTAGCTACTTCAGGTTATTCCAAAATGCTTGACGGAAGTGGCCAAAATCTAATACAATGTATGTGCTAGTGATAATAGCTATATAATATTATAAATAGTTTTGTTTTGTTCCTGCTTTTTATTTTTACTTATTTCACCGTGCAGTATTAGTATAACGAATTCATCATAATCACTTTCGAATTTTTGAAATAGTTCTTGAATGAATGTCTTTAGCAATGACAGCTCTTATTTAATATTTACTGATATGTACAACATAAAGTACAATAACAATCTTGCTTACTCATAAAACTATTCTATGTAAACGCAGATAAAATCCTAAATGACTTCTTATTTATCGTTCATGCCGAGAAATTACTCCTAAAGTTAGTCATATGCACAACAACTACATAACAATGCGACATAAACAACTGTGCAATGTTACTCTGAAATGTAGCATGCATGAAATCTGACATAATATGCACACCAAAATAAATTCTGTACAATTGGCCAAACCGAAATGTTTTCTGTTTCTTTATTTATCAATGTTTCTCAAGTTAGTGATGGATGCCATATCCCACATTTTAGTAGTTGCATACAATCAAAAATAAACGTGCATTATTATGACTAAAATAAGCGATAAAAAGCATGACTTGCTCTGGTTGATTACTTCTTTGACCAATTTATCGCAATTCACGCATGGTGCTCGCAACAAAATCTGTTGAAATAAGGGTTGCCAATGTCCGCAGAGACAGGTGACAGGTGGTGGTCCTGTTGATTACATTTTGAATTTAGAGATTATTCGTATTCTCAAAATAAAGCATTTAAAATATATTGGGAATCATATTTTTAGAAGTATAAATGTTCTCTAGAGCGCCTTACAATTAAATTGTACTATTCCCTACTGTGCGAAAATGTATATGAAAGATCTAATAAGAGAACTAATTATTTGTTTTTCAATTACTTCTAGTGTTCTCTGAATCGGGAAGTAGTTTTGCGGTTAAATTTCTTGGTAATTAATTATTAGCACTAAGCTTATTTCAATGGAATTCAAATTTGTTAAGTACAAACTGTAAACAAAAGGAACAGCACCTATCAAATTTGTGAGGTTAAGGCATTTCATACAATGGTCAATGTCTCAATTAGGGAATGAGCTACCGGTTACTAGCTAGGGAGATCGGAACACAGCACTGTCCTGTTTTGCCATACAACATCAGAATTTTGGATTTTGACTAGTGATGTTCAAATTTCACGACAACACGCCGGGACTTATACTGAACCAATCTATGCGGAAAAGATCACAAAAATTGCGCAATATACTAACTTAGGGAATGAGTCATTCTGGAGAAGAAATTTGCTATAGTTTTTGTGAAAAATGAGTTTAACCAGCACAAGGTCGCCATCCGATTTTTTTCGCTCCGGTACTGCCTTAAACATTCTAACTAGAATCGGTTGTGTCACCGGAGACAGAATACGAATTAGAACCAGCCAGCATTCCAGCTGAGCTTAACTGGGAAGTTTAGTAAAATTTAATCTGGAAATAAAAATTTTCTGGTAACGCTCCAGCACCCCCTTGAATTCTAACGATTTCACACCTGGGCGCCAGGTTGACGATATGAAATGAACTTTGTTTACTTTCGACAAGTTTTGATTCGAGCCAACAACATCCAGCCATTCTCGGTGGTTTGTTTAGATGTGGGCTGGATGTTGTTGGCTCGAATCAAAACTTGTCGAAAGTATTGTTTGTGGCACTAAAAACTGGATTCTAACAGCACTGCGCACTTACTATTCTTCTATTAAATTCTTCTCATAGACTGGTTAGTTCGACTGGTCTGTCTATGAAAGTACCATCTCTATCACTTGAAATACATGTGTTTTGACAGCTCGCAGTTTTCAGTAGCAGTTTGATCACTCGCACTTTGAAAGTGCGGAATCCAGGTCGGTGGGAAGTGCGCAATAAACAAAGTTCATTTCATATCGTCAACCTGGCGCCCAGGTGGTGAAATCGTTCGGGGTGCTGAAGCGTTGCCAGAAAATTTTAATTTCCAGATTAAATTTTACTAAACTTCCCAGTTAAGCTCAGCCGGAATGCTGGCTGGTTCTAATTCGTATTCCGGCTCCGGTGACACAACCGATTCTAGTTAGAATGTTTAAGGGGTACAATTTCGATGCGGCTTAGCCGCATAACCTAGGCCTAGGAACCGAAGCGGCACAAATCCGCTGAGGATCCGCCGGGCGAGGTGGCCACCGACCCGCCCAGGGATGCCAACCTTCCAGATTTATCTGGATTCTTCCAGATTTTTTAACGTCGTCCAGACATACAGATTTATGTTTGTCTGATCCAGATTTCAAAAAAATTGTTCAGATTTATCCAGAAAATTTGGAAAATGAGAAAATAAGTTACACGAATGCATAGTTGATTTTTAAACCACCTTCTGAGCTACAACTTTTCAAAAGAAAACTTTTTATAAAAGCTGGAAGCACCCCATACACTAGTTTTCTAGCTAAAAGTGAACAAATTTTGTCTAATTTTTGTTGGTTTTTAATCCGTCCGATAACGAAACGCAGGTTTAGCATAAAGAAGTTTTATTTAAAACATCGCGAATTTTTAGATAAAAATTATTACATGTGCTTTTATGTAGTAGAGACAATGAATAAAAAAAAGAATTGAGTTACGTCAAGTCTTCACAGACAAACAGATGACCTGTGTAGCGAACTCGTCCACAGACAATTGGAAAGCGCATGTATACCTACACTCCTCCTCTTTCCAATCCCATTGCACTGCGAAACTTCTCAAATGGTCCTTTCGGCAGCGGTTTAGTCAAGATATCTGCAGTTTGTTCCTGTGATGACCGATAAAGAAGCTCTACTTCTTTGTTCCAAACCTTTTCGCGTACTATATGGTATTTAACATCAACATGTTTGGAACGCTTAGTTTCAGGATTTTTTGCTATGAATAGACAACCCTGATTATCTTCCAGAATCGGAATCGGGGTTTTACGTGGTATGAGTACATCGTTGAATAATTTCTTCAGCCACATAGCTTCAGTCACAGCCGTTGCCGCAGCGATATATTCTGCTTCTGTTGTTGACAACGCAACTGTTCCTTGCTTTCTCGTTGTCCAACACACCACGTTACCATATACTTCGAATAGATAACCACTAGTAGAGCGTCTGTCGTCAAGGTCATTTGCCCAATCAGCGTCTACGAATCCCTTCAATGGATTAACATCTGGGTTCCTTTTGTATACAAGTTTAAGCGATGAAGTACCTCTAAGGTACCGCAATACTTTTTTCAGGTAGTTCCAATGCGACTGATCAGCGCAGTCCTGAAACTGAAATAACTCACAGCGAAGCAAAGATCCGGTCGAGTCCCGAGCATGAGGTACATCAGATTTCCAATCAATTGTCGATATTGAGTATTCACTCCATCATTTTGCCTGGATCGTTGTAATTTAGTGCCAGCTTCAATAGGTGTAGATACAGGATTACTACATTGCATACTGAACCGTGTCAATATGTTTTCTGCAAACGTAGATTGATCGATAGTTACTTTGTCAAGACGTCTGTCAATTTGAATGCGCAATCCCATAAAATATTCAACTTCCCCTAGATCTTTCATGCGAAACTCCGATGACAATTTTAGTTTCAAGTTATTAATGGCGGTTTCATCACTTCCACAAATCAATAGATCATCCACCTACAGCAAAAGATATATTGTACTGTTCCCGTCTTGTTTAACGTATAAGCAATAATCTGCATCAGAGCGTTTGAAACCCAAACTAATAACAAAATCGTAAAACCGATTATTCCAGCATTTTGGCGACTGCTTTAAACCGTACAATGATCACTTAAGCTTGAGAACCTTGCCTTCAGATGCATCGATTCCCTCGGGTGGCGTCATAAAAACTGGTTCCTCCAAATGTCCGTGTAAAAATGCGGTTATGACGTCCATGTGACAGAAGTAATACTGCAGTTGAATTCCAATCGCTAGTAAGAATCGAATAGTGGCCAGTTTTCGTTACTGGGGCATATGTTTCCTGATAATTTACACCTTCCTGTTGCATAAAACCACGTGCAACCACACGTGCCTTGTAGCGTTCCAAATTACCATCTTTATCCAATTTCCTTTTGAAGATCCACTTTGACGAAATCATTTTGACATTTTTAGGGCGTTCAACAATGTCCCAAGTATCGTTGGCTCTCAGAGAGTCCAGCTCCTCCTCGATAGCACGTTTCCAGCTCAACTCGTCCTGTCCACCTTCCAAGCTTGCATATGAGGAGGGATTACTTTCGCCATACACCTCTGCCAACAAAGCTGCCGGTTCTGTTTCATAATCCTCAAACCTAATTGGGTCATTAAGCTATATATAGTTTTCCGTTCCATTCGATAAATTTTAGGTCCAGTATACATAATAAAACATTATTTCAAAATAAATTTCGTTGTAATACGTAAAAACGATTTTTTTTGTTTTTTAAAATAAATCTTATGTAAACTTGGCAACCATACATAGGAAAACTGCAGTTGTTTACATCTGGCCTATCAGGACAACACCCAAAATGAAAAAAAACTATATGCAATGGATGATGTTTATGTCAAATAAAAATAACCCTATGGGAAAACCGAGAAAACATGCCCTATTTTTTTCTGACAGGGCATCATTTGTCGTGAAATTCGATATGTCAAATTCTTCCTATAGTGTCAAATCCAGACTGTCAACATATTTCTTTATTTTAAATTTTAATATTATTTTCACGTTTCCTGAGTTGGAAAAAAACATTTTTACAATCACGAAAATCAGCTCTATCGATGTAAGTAATAAAAACCTGTTTTAATCCACCTAGCGGTGCAATTGTGCCTTTCTCATTTCTCTAAACTATGGCACGGAGGCTTTTTATGGTCAACATAATTGTGGAAATGTCCATTACATTCTTAGTACACTTTGCACTTATACACAATGGCATGCCAGCCACGAACTTGATGAGCTACGTGTCGACGGTGAAACACTTGAAACAAAAAATATCATACTCCATTAGCCTAATCAGCATTAGATCAATGTTTTCTGCTTGATAACTCATTTTGTCATGCAGGGGTGGGTATGTGAAGAGGGCGAAAGTCCCATGAACGAACGACTCCCCATCTTAAATTGGTATGCTTTGTGATATAGTGGTGGTTTAAAGATGATGAGGTTTAAAGGGAGGAGTATGATGGCTGGATGGGGTGGTGGTCTGAGGGGTGATTTAAGGAGATTTTTAAAGGAGGGGAGTGAACAGTAGAAGAGGGGGTGTAACCCCTCTCCGTAAACCATCAGCTACGCCCCTGTTAAAATCCAGAAACCTTATGCGAGTCGAAAAAAAAATTTGGCCGGGATTAGGTTGACGTTTTTCAGAGTGATTGCATAACCTATCTATATGAGAAAGGCAAAAATGTGCCAAAATCCAAAAAAGTGAATCGTCGTCAAATTTTTTTTCGAGTTTGCATCAAATCTCGACGTTTCATGCACCTTGAACACATTTAGCATCAAAAATAAAAATTCTATTTTTAATTTTTCCTATAGTTTATATGAGAAATTTCTGTGTGGCCGCACTCTGAAACCCGTAATTCCGGAACCAGAATTCCGATCGATCCAAAGTTCAATAGCAGCCGATGGGAAGCTTGCACCTTTCATTTGAAACTAATTTTGGTCAAATCGGTCAAGCCATCTCTGAGAAAAATGAGTGACATTATTTGACACATACGCACATACATACACACACATACACACACATACATACACACAACTCCGCTAGCGAATGACAGATCTCAATAGTGGCATGTCTGTAATAATATATGTACATGGAACTATTGAGAACCAGGGCTACAGGTCCAAAGCCCTGGTAAAGGAGGATGGTTGTGATGATCTGGGCCGAGGTCACCACGTAAAGCAAGGTAGGTCATAACCCCAATTCCAAGGCGTGAAGCAAACCGTGCCGAGGGATGAGTGATCGAGGGGGTGAAAAAGATGCTCGATCGTTAACGGAGCCTTTGGGGTACCTGGGCAACCCCCACAGTAAGCGTCCCTTACCACGCTAATGCGGAGCTCTGGCGTGGCGGACTTTTATTCTCGCGCTACTCGTGGGATCTGATATGAAGAACAAAAACAAAAATAGTAAACAAACGGAGGTACCAAACCCCTTCGCTAGAGGTGGTTTGGCGAGGTCCCCCCCCGTGGGGAGAGTAGTGGAGCGATGAGTGCTGCATCTGAAAGCACCAGTGACCCCCCAGCAGCGGTAGAAAATAGCCCAACCAACGCACCGGACGGGCCATTATCGGCGATGCGCAAAGTGGTGGAGCAGCTCGATTTAATAATCGAGTACACTAGCGCAAAGCAAAACATAAGCAAGGAGTTAAAACAGAGTCTCCTGAAACTCCGAAAAACTGTTCGTGTCGCAAGACAGAAACAGCAGGCTTATTATGCTATATTTCACCCTAAGGAGGAAAATTTGGTAAAAACCAAAATTTCTCACTAGGGTGAAAATTTGTTGGTAAAAACCAGTCTTTGTACAGGAGGGTACAAATCCTTATTTCATACTATGTTGCGTTTCGGCTTCGCCTCATCAGAAACCGACACTAACGTATTGTCGGAATAGATTAGCGCCGGCTTGACGCAAATCCCTTAAAACTAAAACACACTATGTGTTTCAATCGAACGACTGATCAAACGTGATGTCCCGTTCGAGCAGAAGTTCTGTTTATGCCGATGAGACACAAGTGAAGCCGAAACTGGTCTTTGCTTAGCAGGCCTATGCGAAAGCATTATGCTATATTTCACCCTAAGGAGGAAAATTTGGTAAAAACCAAAATTTCTCACTAGGGTGAAAATTTGTTGGTAAAAACCAGTCTTTGTACAGGAGGGCACAAATCCTTATTTCATACTATGTTGCGTTTCGGCTTCGCCTCATCAGAAACCGACACTAACGTATTGTCGGAATAGATTAGCGCCGGCTTGACGCAAATCCCTTAAAACTAAAACACACTATGTGTTTCAATCGAACGACTGATCAAACGTGATGTCCCGTTCGAGCAGAAGTTCTGTTTATGCCGATGAGACACAAGTGAAGCCGAAACTGGTCTTGGCTTAGCAGGCCTATGCGAAAGCATTATGCTATATTTCACCCTAAGGAGGAAAATTTGGTAAAAACCAAAATTTCTCACTAGGGTGAAAATTTGTTGGTAAAAACCAGTCTTTGTACAGGAGGGCACAAATCCTTATTTCATACTATGTTGCGTTTCGGCTTCGCCTCATCAGAAACCGACACTAACGTATTGTCGGAATAGATTAGCGCCGGCTTGACGCAAATCCCTTAAAACTAAAACACACTATGTGTTTCAATCGAACGACTGATCGCATAGGCCTGCTTTCGCATAGGCCTGCTAAGCCAAGACCAGTTTCGGCTTCACTTGTGTCTCATCGGCATAAACATAACTTCTGCTCGAATGGGACATCACGTTTGATCAGTCGTTCGATTGAAACACATAGTGTGTTTTAGTTTTAAGGGATTTGCGTCAAGCCGGCGCTAATCTATTCCGACAATACGTTAGTGTCGGTTTCTGATGAGGCGAAGCCGAAACGCAACATAGTATGAAATAAGGATTTGTGCCCTCCTGTACAAAGACTGGTTTTTACCAACAAATTTTCACCCTAGTGAGAAATTTTGGTTTTTACCAAATTTTCCTCCTTAGGGTGAAATATAGCATAATGCTTTCGCATAGTCCTGCTAAGCCAAGACCAGTTTCGGCTTCACTTGTGTCTCATCGGCATAAACAGAACTTCTGCTCGAACGGGACATCACGTTTGATCAGTCGTTCGATTGAAACACATAGTGTGTTTTAGTTTTAAGGGATTTGCGTCAAGCCGGCGCTAATCTATTCCGACAATACGTTAGTGTCGGTTTCTGATGAGGCGAAGCCGAAACGCAACATAGTATGAAATAAGGATTTGTGCCCTCCTGTACAAAGACTGGTTTTTACCAACAAATTTTCACCCTAGTGAGAAATTTTGGTTTTTACCAAATTTTCCTCCTTAGGGTGAAATATAGCATAATGCTTTCGCATAGGCCTGCTAAGCCAAGACCAGTTTCGGCTTCACTTGTGTCTCATCGGCATAAACAGAACTTCTGCTCGAACGGGACATCACGTTTGATCAGTCGTTCGATTGAAACACATAGTGTGTTTTAGTTTTAAGGGATTTGCGTCAAGCCGGCGCTAATCTATTCCGACAATACGTTAGTGTCGGTTTCTGATGAGGCGAAGCCGAAACGCAACATAGTATGAAATAAGGATTTGTGCCCTCCTGTACAAAGACTGGTTTTTACCAACAAATTTTCACCCTAGTGAGAAATTTTGGTTTTTACCAAATTTTCCTCCTTAGGGTGAAATATAGCATAATGCTTTCGCATAGGCCTGCTAAGCCAAGACCAGTTTCGGCTTCACTTGTGTCTCATCGGCATAAACAGAACTTCTGCTCGAACGGGACATCACGTTTGATCAGTCGTTCGATTGAAACACATAGTGTGTTTTAGTTTTAAGGGATTTGCGTCAAGCCGGCGCTAATCTATTCCGACAATACGTTAGTGTCGGTTTCTGATGAGGCGAAGCCGAAACGCAACATAGTATGAGCAGGCTTATGCCAAGAGGGTGGAATGTCGGGAGAAGTCCGACAGAGAAACCCACACAGTGGCCTCCAAGAGGGAGGAAAGCGGGAAGGTCGATACAGGCACTCAGACAGTGGCCTTCACCTTCTATGGAGCAGCCACGTCGCTCGAAGCGGCGGCCGAGTTCCCCTCGAAGGGAAAAGGCAAGGGCAAGGGCAATCGCAAGACGTCGAACGCGAAGCGCCCTAGAAAGTCGCCAGGCGAGGGTGCAAAAACCGACACCACACGGCGTGCAACCGTTAAGGCCAAGCGCCGTCTGGCTGAGGTAAGCGAGGGCGAGAGTGACCTCGCTGAGCAGAGCGTTGGTACCAGCGACCCGGCGCGACCGGGGCAGGGGGGCCCAAACTCCTGGACGCTGGTCACCAAGAAGAAGCCGGCACCGACACCGTACCGCGGCCCGCGAAGAAGGCCAAGGACAGAGGCGAGGCCTTGTGGTTAAAAACCGACAAGTACAAATACGTCGATGAAGGCGGCCGAAAGCCACACAAGTGCCTTATCTGCACCGCTAAGAAGCAAGCCCATAAACATGCTATGGGCGGACCTTCGTGTCCCTTCGGTGAGTTAAATAAGAAGAAGCCGTGAACGTCACACAGCTAAATCTTAACCATTGTGCAGCAGCCCAACAGCTGCTGTGGCAGTCGGTCTCGGAGTCGAGGACAGATGTCGCCCTCTTATCAGACCCGTACCGCATCCCTGCCGGCAACGGCAATTGGGTGTCGGACGGGTCTGGAATGGTGGCAATCTGTACAACGGGACGGTTCCCGGTTCAAGAGGTAATACACTCCTCCGCCGAGGGTTTTGCGATTGCCAAGATCAATGGTGTGTTCTATTGCAGCTGCTACGCCCCACCAAGGTGGCCAATAGAACAGTTCAACCAGATGATTGACAGGCTCTCGTCGGACCTAGTTGGCTGGAAACCGGTAGTCATAGCGGGAGACTTTAACGCTTGGGCAGTGGAGTGGGGCAGCCGCTGTACAAATAGCAGGGGTCAAGCGCTAATGGAGGCGCTTGCGAAACTCGATACTGTGCTAGCTAATAATGGCTCCGCTAGTACATTCCGTAGAAACGGAGTGGAGGCGTGGATTGACATAACATTTGCCAGCCCGAGTCTGGCTCCAGGCATGGAATGGAGGGTAGACGAAGGCTACACCCATAGCGATCACTTAGCAATCCGCTTTAGGATCAACTATGGTGTGCAGCATCCGAGGGCGGGAGATCCCTGTCAGGTACGCAGGTGGAAGTCCAATCACTTCAAGAACCAAGAACTACTCGCAGTGGCTAAATCCCTAGCAATGAACAAAGCTCCAGGGCCGGATGGAGTTCCAAACAACGCTCTCAAGACAGCGATCATAGCGAACCCGAACATGTTCAGGTTAGCTATGTAGAGATGCCTTGACGAGTGCCGTTTCCCCGATAGATGGAAAAGGCAGAAATTGGTGCTGTTGCCGAAGCCCGGGAAGCCGCCAGGCGACCCATCGGCGTACAGACCAATCTGTCTGATCGACACGACTGGAAAACTGCTTGAGAGGATCATCCTCAACAGGCTAACCCCGTACGCGGAAGGTACGGACGGTCTGTCAAGCAACCAGATTGGCTTTCGGAAGGGTAAGTTCACAGTGGACGCTCTCAACTCAGTGATAAATGCTGCCGAGATAGCGATCCAACGGAAAAGGCGAGGTATTCAATACTGTGCGTTAGTGACACTTGACGTGAAGAACGCATTCAACAGCGCAAGCTGGGATGCCATCGCGCTCTCGTTACACCGGCTTACCCTACCGGTGGGTCTGTACCGGATCTTGGAAAGTTACTTCCAGAACCGCGTACTGCTATACGAGACCGATGCCGGTCAGAAAAGGGTTCCGATTACCGCCGGAGTCCCGCAGGGCTCGATCCTAGGCCCGGTGCTATGGAACCTCATGTATGACGGGGTTCTGAGACTGAAGTTCCCTCCTGGGGTCAAGATCGTCGGCTTTGCTGACGACGTAACCTTGGAGGTCTACGGGGAGTCAATTCTTGAGGTAGAACTAACCGCAGAACACGCGATCAGCACGGTGGAGGAATGGATGAGCGCGAGAGGCCTGGAGCTCGCTCATCATAAGACGGAGGTAGTTATCGTCAACAACCGCAAGTCGGCACAACATGCAGTTATCCATGTGGGAGAAGTCGCGATCACTTCACAGCGAAGTCTGAAGTCTCTCGGAGTCATTATAGACGACAAGCTGACCTTCGGCAGCCATGTCGACTATACATGCAAGAGAGCGTCGACTGCTGTTGCGGCTCTATCGAGAATGATATCCAACAGCTCAAAGTTGTGCACCAGTAGACGTAGGTTACTGGCAGGCGTTGCCGTATCTATCCTCAGGTACGGCGGCCCGTCATGGTCAAGAGCACTGAGGGTAACCAGTTACCTACAGAAACTGGAGAGCATCTACCGCGTGATGTGCCTCAGAGTGATATCTGCCTACCGCACGGTATCACACGATGCATCCTGCGTGATAGCGAGCATGATGTCAGTCGGGCTGGCCATTCGGGAAGATGAGGAGTGCTTCGAGCTACGTGGAAATAGGGGAACCCGCGAGTGAATCAAAGTGCGATTGAGAGAGCACCCAAGTAAGCCTCATACAGGACGTATGAACGCGTGAATGAGAGTGAATTAGTACATTTAGTACAGCCATCCCCCCAGAAGTAATACCGAGAGGTAGTTCCTGGGAGGAATGATGGCGGAGCCCAATGGAGTTTAGTCGGTATTATTGGCAGCCTCACCATTCGAGCCCGACACGCCCCCAGTGCACACCGTGTGGTAGATTGGACCCTACCAATAGCACGTGTACTGGGCTAGGACGTAAAGGTCTTCTCCATTGTAAAAAAACACGCACACACACATACAGACTTTTTCCGATCTCGACGAACTGAGTCGAATGGGATATGACACTCGGCCCTCCGGGCCGGGATTAGGTTGACGTTTTTCAGAGTGATTGCATAACCTTTCTATATGAGAAAGGCAAAAATGTGCCAAAATCCAAAAAAGTGAATCGTCGTCAAATTTGTTTTCGAGTTTGCATCAAATCTCGACGTTTCATGCACCTTGAACACATTTAGCATCAAAAATAAAAATTCTATTTTTAATTTTTCCTATAGTTTATATGAGAAATTTCTGTGTGGCCGCACTCTGAAACGCGTAATTCCGGAACCAGAATTCCGATCGATCCAAAATTCAATAGTAGCCGATGGGAAGGTTGCACCTTTCATTTGAGACTAAGTTTGGGCAAATCGGTCCAGCCATCTCTGAGAAAAATGAGTGACATTATTTGACACATACGCACATACATACACACAAACGCATACACACATACACACACATACACACACACATACACACATACACACACATACACACACATACACACATACATACACACACACATACAGACTTTTTCCGATCTCGACGAATTGAGTCGAATGGGATATGACACTCGGCCCTCCGGGCCGGGATTAGGTTGACGTTTTTCAGAGTGATTGCATAACCTTTCTATATAAGAAAGGCAAAAATGTGCCAAAATCCAAAAAAGTGAATCGTCGTCAAATTTTTTTTCGAGTTTGCATCAAATCTCGACGTTTCATGCACCTTGAACACATTTAGCATCAAAAATAAAAATTCTATTTTTAATTTTTCCTATAGTTTATATGAGAAATTTCTGTGTGGCCGCACTCTGAAACCCGTAATTCCGGAACCAGAATTCCGATCGATCCAAAATTCAATAGCAGCCGATGGGAAGGTTGTACCTTTCATTTGAGACTAAGTTTGGGCAAATCGGTCCAGCCATCTTTGAGAAAAATGAGTGACATTACTTGACACATACGCACATACAGTGGATAGGTGCTATCGGTGCCTTGAGTCCGGCCACAAAGCCTACGAGTGCAAGAGCATAGATAGGAGCAAACTATGTCGTCGCTGCGGCGAGGAGGGACATAAAGAGCGGGGTTTCACTAAGGCACACAAGTGCCTTATCTGCACCGCTAAGAAGCAAGCCCATAAACATGCTATGGGCGGACCTTCGTGTCCCTTCGGTGAGTTAAATAAGAAGAAGCCGTGAACGTCACACAGCTAAATCTTAACCATTGTGCAGCAGCCCAACAGCTGCTGTGGCAGTCGGTCTCGGAGTCGAGGACAGATGTCGCCCTCTTATCAGACCCGTACCGCATCCCTGCCGGCAACGGCAATTGGGTGTCGGACGGGTCTGGAATGGTGGCAATCTGTACAACGGGACGGTTCCCGGTTCAAGAGGTAATACACTCCTCCGCCGAGGGTTTTGCGATTGCCAAGATCAATGGTGTGTTCTATTGCAGCTGCTACGCCCCACCAAGGTGGCCAATAGAACAGTTCAACCAGATGATTAACAGGCTCTCGTCGGACCTAGTTGGCCGGAAACCGGTAGTCATAGCGGGAGACTTTAACGCTTGGGCAGTGGAGTGGGGCAGCCGCTGTACAAATAGCAGGGGTCAAGCGCTAATGGAGGCGCTTGCGAAACTCGATACTGTGCTAGCTAATAATGGCTCCGCTAGTACATTCCGTAGAAACGGAGTGGAGGCGTGGATTGACGTAACATTTGCCAGCCCGAGTCTGGCTCCAGGCATGGAATGGAGGGTAGACGAAGGCTACACCCATAGCGATCACTTAGCAATCCGCTTTAGGATCAACTATGGTGTGCAGCATCCGAGGGCGGGAGATCCCTGTCAGGTACGCGGGTGGAAGTCCAATCACTTCAAGAACCAAGAACTACTCGCAGTGGCTAAATCCCTAGCAATGAACAAAGCTCCAGGGCCGGATGGAGTTCCAAACAACGCTCTCAAGACAGCGATCATAGCGAACCCGAACATGTTCAGGTTAGCTATGTAGAGATGCCTTGACGAGTGCCGTTTCCCCGATAGATGGAAAAGGCAGAAATTGGTGCTGTTGCCGAAGCCCGGGAAGCCGCCAGGCGACCCATCGGCGTACAGACCAATCTGTCTGATCGACACGACTGGAAAACTGCTTGAGAGGATCATCCTCAACAGGCTAACCCCGTACGCGGAAGGTACGGACGGTCTGTCAAGCAACCAGATTGGCTTTCGGAAGGGTAAGTTCACAGTGGACGCTCTCAACTCAGTGATAAATGCTGCCGAGATAGCGATCCAACGGAAAAGGCGAGGTATTCAATACTGTGCGTTAGTGACACTTGACGTGAAGAACGCATTCAACAGCGCAAGCTGGGATGCCATCGCGCTCTCGTTACACCGGCTTACCCTACCGGTGGGTCTGTACCGGATCTTGGAAAGTTACTTCCAGAACCGCGTACTGCTATACGAGACCGATGCCGGTCAGAAAAGGGTTCCGATTACCGCCGGAGTCCCGCAGGGCTCGATCCTAGGCCCGGTGCTATGGAACCTCATGTATGACGGGGTTCTGAGACTGAAGTTCCCTCCTGGGGTCAAGATCGTCGGCTTTGCTGACGACGTAACCTTGGAGGTCTACGGGGAGTCAATTCTTGAGGTAGAACTAACCGCAGAACACGCGATCAGCACGGTGGAGGAATGGATGAGCGCGAGAGGCCTGGAGCTCGCTCATCATAAGACGGAGGTAGTTATCGTCAACAACCGCAAGTCGGCACAACATGCAGTTATCCATGTGGGAGAAGTCGCGATCACTTCACAGCGAAGTCTGAAGTCTCTCGGAGTCATTATAGACGACAAGCTGACCTTCGGCAGCCATGCCGACTATACATGCAAGAGAGCGTCGACTGCTGTTGCGGCTCTATCGAGAATGATGTCCAACAGCTCAAAGTTGTGCACCAGTAGACGTAGGTTACTGGCAGGCGTTGCCGTATCTATCCTCAGGTACGGCGGCCCGTCATGGTCAAGAGCACTGAGGGTAACCAGTTACCTACAGAAACTGGAGAGCATCTACCGCGTGATGTGCCTCAGAGTGATATCTGCCTACCGCACGGTATCACACGATGCATCCTGCGTGATAGCGAGCATGATGCCAGTCGGGCTGGCCATTCGGGAAGATGAGGAGTGCTTCGAGCTACGTGGAAATAGGGGAGTCCGCGAGCGCACCAGGGTGACCTCGGTCGCCAGATGGCAGCGTGAGTGGGACAACTCCTCGAAAGGTAGGTGGACCCACCGGCTGATACCTAGCATATCGAGTGGGAAGACCCCATGGGAAAGTTCACTTCCACCTGACACAATTCCTGTCAAGCCATGGCTGTTTCCGACAGTACCTCCACAGGTTCGGGCACGTGAAGGTCCCAGTCTGCCCGGACTGCCCAGGTGTAGACGAAACTGCCGAACACATACTGTTCGTATGTCATCGGTTCGACGTCGAAAGAAGAGCAATGCTTGACGTCTGTGCTAAGTAAGCCTAGCAAGGAATGAGTAAGGTGAGCACACAAGTCAGCCTCGCAAGGAACGAAAAAGGTGAGCACAAAAGTCAGCCTCATGTGGGAGTGTTTGAGAGTGAATCAAAGTGCGATTGAGAGAGCACCCAAGTAAGCCTCATACAGGACGTATGAACGCGTGAATGAGAGTGAATTAGTACATTTAGTACAGCCATCCCCCCAGAAGTAATACCGAGAGGTAGTTCCTGGGAGGAATGATGGCGGAGCCCAATGGAGTTTAGTCGGTATTATTGGCAGCCTCACCATTCGAGCCCGACACGCCCCCAGTGCACACCGTGTGGTAGATTGGACCCTACCAATAGCACGTGTACTGGGCTAGGACGTAAAGGTCTTCTCCATTGTAAAAAAAACACGCACACACACATACAGACTTTTTCCGATCTCGACGAACTGAGTCGAATGGGATATGACACTCGGCCCTCCGGGCCGGGATTAGGTTGACGTTTTTCAGAGTGATTGCATAACCTTTCTATATGAGAAAGGCAAAAATGTGCCAAAATCCAAAAAAGTGAATCGTCGTCAAATTTGTTTTCGAGTTTGCATCAAATCTCGACGTTTCATGCACCTTGAACACATTTAGCATCAAAAATAAAAATTCTATTTGCAATTTTTCCTATAGTTTATATGAGAAATTTCTGTGTGGCCGCACTCTGAAACGCGTAATTCCGGAACCAGAATTCCGATCGATCCAAAATTCAATAGTAGCCGATGGGAAGGTTGCACCTTTCATTTGAGACTAAGTTTGGGCAAATCGGTCCAGCCATCTCTGAGAAAAATGAGTGAAATTATTTGACACATACGCACATACATACACACAAACGCATACACACATACACACACATACACACACATACACACATACACACACATACACACACATACACACATACATACACACACACATACAGACTTTTTCCGATCTCGACGAATTGAGTCGAATGGGATATGACACTCGGCCCTCCGGGCCGGGATTAGGTTGACGTTTTTCAGAGTGATTGCATAACCTTTCTATATGAGAAAGGCAAAAATGTGCCAAAATCCAAAAAAGTGAATCGTCGTCAAATTTTTTTTCGAGTTTGCATCAAATCTCGACGTTTCATGCACCTTGAACACATTTAGCATCAAAAATAAAAATTCTATTTTTAATTTTTCCTATAGTTTATATGAGAAATTTCTGTGTGGCCGCACTCTGAAACCCGTAATTCCGGAACCAGAATTCCGATCGATCCAAAATTCAATAGCAGCCGATGGGAAGGTTGTACCTTTCATTTGAGACTAAGTTTGGGCAAATCGGTCCAGCCATCTTTGAGAAAAATGAGTGACATTATTTGACACATACGCACATACAGTGGATAGGTGCTATCGGTGCCTTGAGTCCGGCCACAAAGCCTACGAGTGCAAGAGCATAGATAGGAGCAAACTATGTCGTCGCTGCGGCGAGGAGGGACATAAAGAGCGGGGTTTCACTAAGGCACACAAGTGCCTTATCTGCACCGCTAAGAAGCAAGCCCATAAACATGCTATGGGCGGACCTTCGTGTCCCTTCGGTGAGTTAAATAAG
Organism: Topomyia yanbarensis; assembly: GCF_030247195.1. Taxonomy (NCBI): domain Eukaryota; kingdom Metazoa; phylum Arthropoda; class Insecta; order Diptera; family Culicidae; genus Topomyia; species Topomyia yanbarensis. Next base: position 115,978,963 of record NC_080670.1, read on the forward strand.
AAGAAGCCGTGAACGTCACACAGCTAAATCTTAACCATTGTGCAGCAGCCCAACAGCTGCTGTGGCAGTCGGTCTCGGAGTCGAGGACAGATGTCGCCCTCTTATCAGACCCGTACCGCATCCCTGCCGGCAACGGCAATTGGGTGTCGGACGGGTCTGCAATGGTGGCAATCTGTACAACGGGACGGTTCCCGGTTCAAGAGGTAATACACTCCTCCGCCGAGGGTTTTGCGATTGCCAAGATCAATGGTGTGTTCTATTGCAGCTGCTACGCCCCACCAAGGTGGCCAATAGAACAGTTCAACCAGATGATTAACAGGCTCTCGTCGGACCTAGTTGGCCGGAAACCGGTAGTCATAGCGGGAGACTTTAACGCTTGGGCAGTGGAGTGGGGCAGCCGCTGTACAAATAGCAGGGGTCAAGCGCTAATGGAGGCGCTTGCGAAACTCGATACTGTGCTAGCTAATAATGGCTCCGCTAGTACATTCCGTAGAAACGGAGTGGAGGCGTGGATTGACGTAACATTTGCCAGCCCGAGTCTGGCTCCAGGCATGGAATGGAGGGTAGACGAAGGCTACACCCATAGCGATCACTTAGCAATCCGCTTTAGGATCAACTATGGTGTGCAGCATCCGAGGGCGGGAGATCCCTGTCAGGTACGCGGGTGGAAGTCCAATCACTTCAAGAACCAAGAACTACTCGCAGTGGCTAAATCCCTAGCAATGAACAAAGCTCCAGGGCCGGATGGAGTTCCAAACAACGCTCTCAAGACAGCGATCATAGCGAACCCGAACATGTTCAGGTTAGCTATGTAGAGATGCCTTGACGAGTGCCGTTTCCCCGATAGATGGAAAAGGCAGAAATTGGTGCTGTTGCCGAAGCCCGGGAAGCCGCCAGGCGACCCATCGGCGTACATACCAATCTGTCTGATCGACACGACTGGAAAACTGCTTGAGAGGATCATCCTCAACAGGCTAACCCCGTACGCGGAAGGTACGGACGGTCTGTCAAGCAACCAGATTGGCTTTCGGAAGGGTAAGTCCACAGTGGACGCTCTCAACTCAGTGATAAATACTGCCGAGATAGCGATCCAACGGAAAAGGCGAGGTATTCGATACTGTGCGTTAGTGACACTTGACGTGAAGAACGCATTCAACAGCGCAAGCTGGGATGCCATCGCGCTCTCGTTACACCGGCTTAGCCTACCGGTGGGTCTGTACCGGATCTTGGAAAGTTACTTCCAGAACCGCGTACTGCTATACGAGACCGGTGCCGGTCAGAAAAGGGTTCCGATTACCGCCGGAGTCCCGCAGGGCTCGATCCTAGGCCCGGTGCTATGGAACCTCATGTATGACGGGGTTCTGAGACTGAAGTTCCCTCCTGGGGTCAAGATCGTCGGCTTTGCTGACGACGTAACCTTGGAGGTCTACGGGGAGTCAATTCTTGAGGTAGAACTAACCGCAGAACACGCGATCAGCACGGTGGAGGAATGGATGAGCGCGAGAGGCCTGGAGCTCGCTCATCATAAGACGGAGGTAGTTATCGTTAACAACCGCAAGTCGGCACAACATGCAGTTATCCATGTGGGAGAAGTCGCGATCACTTCACAGCGAAGTCTGAAGTCTCTCGGAGTCATTATAGACGACAAGCTGACCTTCGGCAGCCATGTCGACTATACATGCAAGAGAGCGTCGACTGCTGTTGCGGCTCTATCGAGAATGATGTCCAACAGCTCAAAGTTGTGCACCAGTAGACGTAGGTTACTGGCAGGCGTTGCCGTATCTATCCTCAGGTACGGCGGCCCGTCATGGTCAAGAGCACTGAGGGTAACCAGTTACCTACAGAAACTGGAGAGCATCTACCGCGTGATGTGCCTCAGAGTGATATCTGCCTACCGCACGGTATCACACGATGCATCCTGCGTGATAGCGATCATGATGCCAGTCGGGCTGGTCATTCGGGAAGATGAGGAGTGCTTCGAGCTACGTGGAAATAGGGGAGCCCGCGAACGCACCAGTGTGACCTCGGTCGCCAGATGGCAGCGTGAGTGGGACAACTCCTCGAAAGGTAGGTGGACCCACCGGCTGATACCTAGCATATCGAGTGGGAAGACCCCATGGGGAAGTTCACCTCCACCTGACACAATTCCTGTCAAGCCATGGCTGTTTCCGACAGTACCTCCACAGGTTCGGGCACGTGAAGGTCCCAGTCTGCCCGGACTGCCCAGGTGTAGACGAAACTGCCGAACACATACTGTTCGTATGTCATCGGTTCGACGTCGAAAGAAGAGCAATGCTTGACGTCTGTGCTAAGTAAGCCTAGCAAGGAATGAGTAAGGTGAGCACACAAGTCAGCCTCGCAAGGAACGAAAAAGGTGAGCACAAAAGTCAGCCTCATGTGGGAGTGTTTGAGAGTGAATCAAAGTGCGATTGAGAGAGCACCCAAGTAAGCCTCATACAGGACGTATGAACGCGTGAATGAGAGTGAATTAGTACATTTAGTACAGCCATCCCCCCAGAAGTAATACCGAGAGGTAGTTCCTGGGAGGAATGATGGCGGACCCCAATGGAGTTTAGTCGGTATTATTGGCAGCCTCACCATTCGAGCCCGACACGCCCCCAGTGCACACCGTGTGGTAGATTGGACCCTACCAATAGCACGTGTACTGGGCTAGGACGTAAAGGTCTTCTCCATTGTAAAAAAAAACACGCACACACACACATACAGACTTTTTCCGATCTCGACGAACTGAGTCGAATGGGATATGACACTCGGCCCTCCGGGCCGGGATTAGGTTGACGTTTTTCAGAGTGATTGCATAACCTTTCTATATGAGAAAGGCAAAAATGTGCCAAAATCCAAAAAAGTGAATCGTCGTCAAATTTTTTTTCGAGTTTGCATCAAATCTCGACGTTTCATGCACCTTGAACACATTTAGCATCAAAAATAAATTAAAATAAAAATTCTATTTTTAATTTTTCCTATAGTTTATATGAGAAGTTTCTGTGTGGCCGCACTCTGAAACCCGTAATTCCGGAACCAGAATTCCGATCGATCCAAAATTCAATAGTAGCCGATGTGAAGGTTGCACCTTTCATTTGAGACTAAGTTTGGGCAAATCGGTCCAGCCATCTCTGAGAAAAATGAGTGACATTATTTGACACATACGCACATACATACACACATACACACACATACAGACTTTTTCCGATCTCGACGAACTGAGTCGAATGGGATATGACACTCGGCCCTCCGGGCCGGGATTAGAATGCCGTTTTTCAGAGTGATTGCATAACCTTTCTATATGAGAAAGGCAAAAAACGACTTTTTTTCTCATTTAATGACCCAATTGGCGGTTTTCGCAATCTACAACTACGACGACATGGTTGCAAAGGATCATTCATCGATTCATCATGTAATTCATTTTCTTGATTCCGCGTTACTTCGATATAGGAAAGTAATTGATCGGTGTTCTGTACTATCTCTTCACACGCTTGAAACTCCTCATCACTCGAACTTTCATTGCACTCGACCTCGTTGCCGATTCGTTCACATTCCCATGTTAAGTTTCCTGGAACTGTCGAACAATCCTCATGGTACACTAACGAAGGGGCTTGGTACGAGTAAGCTTTGCATCCAAAAACACGCAAAACTGATAAATCGGGTTTATCGCCAAACCATTCCTCGCCTGGTGTAGTATCGCTTGATAGAGCTCTCGTTGGACTCCGATTTGTAACGTAAACAGCTGCCATAATCGCTTCTCCCCACATGTCTTTAGATAAACCGCTTTCGTATATCATCGCTCTAGCCTTTTCCACAAGAGTACGGTTCATCCTTTCTGCTAAACCATTTTGCTCCGGAGTGTATGCCATCGTGTATTCAATTGCCACGACAGATCTTTCGTATTTCTGCAGAAACATACTCACCCCCATTGTCGCATCTTAATTTGGCCAATGGGAGATTGAATCCCGCCTCTACCATCGCTTTATAATCTTTAAATCGGTCTACTACTTCGTCCCTGGAAGCAATGAGGTACACAACAGTAAAATGAGTGCAGTCGTCGATAAATGATAGAAAATACTTATTGCCATCCCATGTAGCTGGCTTGACAGGTCCGCATACATCGGTATGAACACGTTCCAGTGGTCGACGTGCTCGCTTATCACGAGTTTAGAAAGGCGGTCGGTAGTGTTTTCCCATGACGCATGGTTCACAAAGGCCCACCCGAATAGAAATGTACAGTAACAAAACCTTGATTTTCACTGTGACAGTACAGTATTTTTACAATAATTTACAGTAAGTTTTAGTGTTATGCTACAATACAAAAACAATAAACTTTAACGTTTTTATAGTAAATTTCAATGTAAAATAGACTTTTACAGTGAAAAAGGGGGGGTGGTTATGTATGTTAACATTAAAAAAATCAGTTTTTCTCCATACATTTTTTTCTCGAAAACAGTAAAATTTAATGTGAATGCACTGTATCAGTTTTTTGCTGAACAGTGAAATTTATTGTTACATGAAATTTTATTGTAAATCTACTGTGAGAACTTGGCATCGAACAATGTTGAAACAGTAATAACTATAATATTTATTATTTTATGATTGTTTGTAGAGTAAATGCTATTGTAAAATTCTATCCGGGCAACGACTCTGTAATTGAGAAATCGATTCCGTTTACCATTTTCAATTTAGCCAAATCACGAACACTTTTCATACCTAAATGCCTTAATCTTCTATGCCATAGGAGATTTTTATCGATTGATGCTTGAACTACATTAGCCTCCCGACGATTCACTACGAAGGTTATCTCGTACAAATCCTGAGAACGTTTTCCTACTGCAAACAATACATCATTCGACCACAGTTCAACAACACCGCTCTTAAATACTACAGCAAAACCAGCCTTCTCCAGACGACTTACTGACATCAAATTGTGCCTGAGTCCCGGGGCATATAATACGTCTTGGATGTCACAATGAAACACCTCGTTGTTTACTTAGCTGGATGCAGCAATGAAACCCACTTTCTTAGCCACAATAGTTTGACCTTCTTCGGCGAGCGAAACAGGATAGGGTGTTGAAAGCTCTTTTTCTGTCATGAAATATGAATCATCACAAACCATGTGGTCTGTGCAGCCTGAATCAATGATCCAACAAATCGTTCGTACCGTGGTTTTGATTTCTCGCACTTTCCATTCCTTCTTTGAATAAAATGCAAAAGATCCTCGTTTTGATCCTCCTGATTGATCGAACTCATCTGAATGGTTTAGCTGAAAAACTTTCTTCTGTCCTCCTGACTGGTCAGTTTCATCCACCACTTCCTCCTGTTTGCAATTATATGCTTTATGTCCAAATTGTTTACATTTCCAGCACTTTCCAGTAAACTTCCTCATTCTTCCTAAGAAAGCTGCAGGCTGTACATCTTCAGCTTTAACATTGCTACGCTCATTACGCTTCAGCTCCTCATTCAAAAGTCTTGCCTTGACATTCGTCAGCGTCAAATTTGCCGGCTCGACTGTTTCCAACGCCGTGACAACATTGTCGTAAGATTGTGGTAAAGACAACAATAAATGACTCACCGCTTCCGTATCGCGAACATCCGCACCTGCTCCACGCAGCTCGTTGATGATTGACTCAAAGTTTAACAAATGCCGTTCCATCGATTCATTTTCCTTATATTTCAAGTTCAGCAACCGCTTTCGCAAGTACATCTCAGTAACAGCTCCTTTCTTTTCAAAAACATCACAAAGAGCCTGCCACATCTCGCGTGCAGAGGTTTTCAGCCGAACGTATTCCAAGTAAGAATCGGCCAGACACTTGACGATTAAACTTCGAGCCATCGCATCTCCTTGCTTCCATTCTACGCTTACCAAATTTGCTGCCGAAGGTTCTTTTTCTACGTGGTCCGACAAACTTTTCTTAAGTCCGACTGAGAGGTAGCGAAGTCGGACAACACGCGCAAAAGCGATGTGGCGTAGCCACATTGAGTGGTGGACACAAAATAAAATTGGCAACGCTAGCAAAATGTAAACACAAATGAACACTCCGGATGAACCTATCGTCAATTGACATTTCGACGAGTTTTGATTCGAGCCAATAATATGGGCCCTTAGATGTGAGTTACGTGAGTTTGAATGTAACAGATGAGCACTATAGTTACTATATTCATAGTTAGGCGGAGACACTGTGCGGAGCCAATTGAACGTGTCAAATGCCGGAGCCAATCGAGCATGACGTCACATAACATGTTCTTTTCGGATGTTTATGGAAAAGGTATTGTGATTATGGTTATTAATTATTTTACTTTTTCCTGGTGTTTTCGAACGTAGAAAAAAGAAAATGAACAAAATAAATTCTGAAACACCAAGACATGTATGAAATTACATCATATCATCGGATTCGTACATGTAAAGTTCTTGCTGACGACATCAACAATGGAACTATTATGCTAGAGCTTGAACATTTGCATGGGATGCCAGTGTTTTTTTTCCTGGAATAAGCGCTGCCAGTTTTTCGGCTTTTGTGTCCGCCTAACTATGAATATAGTAACTATAATGAGCACTATAAACACTCATAGTAATAAACTCGCGGCTGTAAAAACCGCAAAACTGGCAACTAGAAAAATAAGCATGTTAAACTGGCAACACTCTAAAATGTGCAAGCTCGAACGTACTCGACTGTATTCGATCATCTATTTTTATTAAAATATTTTTTCAAGAGGTTCAATATATGGATCAAAAGAGAAGTTATGCATTTGATACTGAGCAACAAGAAATAAAGAGAAGCAAAAAAATCCAATTTCTTTAAAAACACAAAGTTGATGAAAAAGAGCATAAGGCTGCGTTTACATAGCGATGTGAATGCATACATTTGCGATGCAAGCATGTAACGCACATCCAAAATTAAAAGCTGAATTTTTTCCAGTGTTTGCATTTGTTGACAAATGCTTTCGTGCAGTTTTCGTGTTTCTATTTTCAGGTCATGATTTACAAAACTTTTCATTGTTGCTACTTGGTAACACAAAAAAAATCGTTTATTGTAATTGTAAGTATTGAAAAGATATTAAAGACATAAAGACACTTAAAAAATCGACCAAATCTATTGCCAAGTTTTGTTTTTTTTCGCCGTCTACACATTTTCGGCACGCAATGTGGCGTCCAATACGTACGGTTCTTGGAAATCTGGAATTTTTAAAAAATACCACATCTCTTCAAACTACTCTTTGGCTGGATGGATTCCACGGAAAACTTGCAAAGGCTTCTGGCGTTTACATAAAAGCGGTTACCAAATTCAGAAATACACGTTAAAGCTTGACACAGGTGAGTTCGACTGATATTTGTCAAAACCAGCCCATTCCAATCATTACTTCTCTTCGGCCAGGTATACAAATAGGCTAGACCAGTACAGTAGAATACCCTCGCCATTGCCATGGTCCAGTAATTACCATGATCTGACCGACCAGTTTTGAGGGCTCTGTTTACAACCTGCCTTCTGGAGGCCACCTTCGCATCTGCTGAACTCGTACCGATTTCCCAATATCTCCGTGAGGCACTTTGCCGAACAACTGACCCGAATGGAGCAATATGGTCCAGTAGGGACAAGCACGAGTGCGGATCGGTACTCACCACCGTTCAATGCGGTATCCTTCCGGGTGATATCCACTGTGTCTCGAACAACTGGTAAGACTAACTATATTTTAACTAAATTTATATTCTAACGAGCTAGTTTTTACTAGGAACGATCCCTTCTCATTCTCCACTTGGATTGACAATGCACAGGAGCTTCGACTGTTGAAAAACTTCTCCTTAAAGGCGATCATCTCAGGGCTGCAATCGAATGCCGTCTATCGACTGTCGAAAACCTGGGCTATGTTGTCTCGAGAACAATAACACCTGGGCACAACAGGAAGTGCAGGTGCGGGAAGGTATTGCCAAGTTTGCCGAAACGGTAGGCGAGAACGACCGGCATCTGCAGAAGGTATTTCAGAAGCAGAACAAGTTAATTAGCCACGGACCCATACCTTATCTGGGGACATTCTTGACACCTAACGATGATTCATGCTGCCATCCCTGGTACGCTACAGGATGGCTTGATCAATTTCGACAAGCGACGGATGGAGTTCGAGGTGCCAGCACAGATCAGACTGCTACAAGGTGCTGCCGATACATATCATCTGCTAGAGGATGCTCTGACCAAATGTCCCAGCCACCAGAGACACAAAAAGAGTGACTCGATCGCATTCAACAGGAGTAGTGGTCCTGGTTCTCAATTCTACTATGATATCAGCAGTGCGTCCAATCAGAGGTAAGTTGGTTGTCAGAAATGCAATTTGTGAAAACCAACCTTGATTTGTCTTATTTGTAGCAACAGCTTAAATATTCGCTAGATCGGGACGTCACACCGCCGTATGCTTCGATACTCTCGGTGGCTTGTAGCGTATTGTCTGTTTCGATGAAATCGACTACTTCGAGTAATCAGAAATTGAATTACCTTAACGGTCGCGTCATCCGAATGCCCCAATCAAACCGAGACACTACGGGAAACTTGGTCTCCAAGGGGCACAACAACGGATTTGATGCCCCCATCATCAACGGGCAGCCGAAGGACGATTCGCCACTGCAGAAGAGCTCACCGGATTTTTACATTATGAATGATACCTACGAAACGGAGCATGTCGAGCTGGATGGAATTGTGCTGTATAAAAGCATTACGCTGCGTAACAACGAGCGAACACCGCAGGTCATCTGAAATGCGATGCTAAAGCGCGGGCTGGATGGCGATCCCGATAAGTATACGCTGGAACAGGTTCTGCCAGACAAGAAACTGCTGTTGCCGAACAACGCCAATGTGTAATACGCGGTCAACACGGCTTACAATCTGAACTTTATCCTGAGGCCAAAGAAGGACACGGATATTGGACGATAGAGAACGATTAGAAAAGGAGGGGAAATTTGTATTGTAAATATATTTATTCGAGCAGAAATATTTTCCCCACATTTGAACGAGAAGTCTCTTTGAAGAACTTACTGATATTATCGCAGCGTTGTATTAAACGAGGGATCTTGAGAGTCGATTATACAAGAATGCATTTTAGCCGCATTAAACGTATTAAGTTTTAGAGGACCATATTCAATAAATGATAACAGAATAGACTTTAGAAGCAGCTTGGTTGGATGTACATCCGTGTTTGAACGGAATTCAAAACTGCACTGAACGAACGAAACCGATTCTTAGTAACAGTATAGTTGAAAGACTTGTGCTGCGAACTTGCTAACTTTGACGCTCGAACATACGACTGGCTAATTAAACTAGTGCCGTTGCACCGCCCGAGCAAACTAACAATTTCGGTACCATGCCGGGGATGTTAACAAACATACAGAGGACTGTAGGTATTCACCCCGATTCTGTATTCCGAACGAATCGAAATATTTCGATCGAGTAGTTAAATTGCATCCTACATTTCGTTCGAGTTATTTTGAAATCCGAAAATCATCCGTTCGAGCTGGTAATTTTTCGAACATCATACGTTCGACCACCAGACCCATTCCTGTTTTCGTTCGAGAGACTGGTTGCTGTCAATTTTATCCGACAAACTTTTATTGCGGATTCGTGTGATTTGCATAATCGAAATCTTAGCTGTAGTCCGGTTCTCTTCGTTCACACTGGTCAAGGAACAGTGAATGTAAAGATGTAAGTTGAATTATTTTCATTTATTTTTTCCGCTCAACATAACGTTTGTCTACAATTACAGGGAAAAACATACGAACAAGACAACCACAAAAAACAATTCGAGAGGATGGTGCAATTACTGGATGCAAAACCTGATATTGCAAAGGGTTTTGTTCGTGGAAACTCCGCGAGTTCCGTATCCTTTTGGGACGATCTGGCAGCCGAACTTAACAGCTTGGGACCGCCTAGCCGCGACGGCACTGGATGGAAAAAGGTAATTGTTGCTAAAATTGATCCGAAAACACAACGGTAATACCTTTTTGCCTTTCTCATATAGAAAGGTTATGCAATCACTCTGAAAAACGTCAACCTAATCCCGGCCCGGAGGGCCGAGTGTCATATCCCATTCGACTCAGTTCGTCGAGATCGGAAAAAGTCTGTATGTGTGTGTGTATGTATGTATGTGTGTGTGTATGTGTGTGTATGTGTGTGTGTGTGTATGTATGTGCGTATGTGTCAAATAATGTCACTCATTTTTCTCAGAGATGGCTTGACCGATTTGCCCAAACTTAGTCTCAAATGAAAGGTGCAACCTTCCCATCGGCTGCTATTGAATTTTGGATCGATCGGAATTCTGGTTCCGGAATTACGGGTTTCAGAGTGCGGCCACACAGAAATTTCTCATATAAACTATAGGAAAAATTAAAAACTGAATTTTTATTTTTGATGCTAAATGTGTTCAAGGTGCATGAAACGTCGAGATTTGATGTAAACTCGAAAACAAAATTTGACTACGATTCACTTTTTTGGATTTTGGCACATTTTTGCCTTTCTCATATAGAAAGGTTATGCAATCACTCTGAAAAACGTCAACCTAATCCCGGCCCGGAGGGCCGAGTGTCATATCCCATTCGACTCAGTTCGTCGAGATCGGAAAAAGTCTGTATGTGTGTGTGTATGTATGTATGTGTGTGTGTATGTGTGTGTATGTGTGTGTGTATGTATGTGCGTATGTGTCAAATAATGTCACTCATTTTTCTCAGAGATGGCTTGACCGATTTGCCCAAACTTAGTCTCAAATGAAAGGTGCAACCTTCCCATCGGCTGCTATTGAATTTTGGATCGATCGGAATTCTGGTTCCGGAATTACGGGTTTCAGAGTGCGGCCACACAGAAATTTCTCATATAAACTATAGGAAAAATTAAAAACTGAATTTTTATTTTTGATGCTAAATGTGTTCAAGGTGCATGAAACGTCGAGATTTGATGTAAACTCGAAAACAAAATTTGACTACGATTCACTTTTTTGGATTTTGGCACATTTTTGCCTTTCTCATATAGAAAGGTTATGCAATCACTCTGAAAAACGTCAACCTAATCCCGGCCAAATTTTTTTTTCGACTCGTTTAGGGTTTCTGGATTTTAACAGGGGCGTAGTTGATGGTTTACGGAGAGAGGTTACACCCCCCCTCTACTGTTCGCGCCCCTCCTTTAAAAATCTCCTTAAATCACCCCTCAGACCACCACCCCATCCAGCCCTCATACCCCTCCCTTTCAACCCCATCATTTTTAAACCACCACTATATCACAAAGCATACCAGTTTAAGCTGGGAAGTCGTTCGTTCATGGGACTTTCGCCCTCCTCACATACCCACCCCCGCATGACAAAATGAGTTAGCAAGCAGATAACATTGATCTAATGCTGATTAGGCTAATGAAGTATGATATTTTTTTGTTTCAAGTGTTTCACCGTCGACACGTAGCTCATCAAGTTCGTGGCTGGCATGCCATTGTGTAAAGGTGCAAAGTGTACTAAGAATGTAATGGATATTTCCACAATTATGTTGAACATAAAAAGCCTCCGTGCCATAGTTTAGAGAAATGAGAAAGGCACAATTGCACCGCTAGGTGGATTAAAACAGGTTTTTTAATTTTATATTACCGTAGCTGTTTCGAAAAATTGTCATAATCAATGTTTGGTGTTTAGACCATTTGGGCATAAAGTTTCCTTCCTACATATGGTGCGAACATTAACGTTCTTCTCACACCAGCTGATCAAGACGACCAAACTAAGTCTCAAGGCGCTGTTTACTGATTCTGATGGTTAAAGTTTTCGATTTGGATTTTTTTCTTTTACAAAATTTTAGAACTCGAAAAATAATTTCTTTTCTTGTACATAGTTGTCATGTCATAAGAATATAATATACATTTGAAAGCTTTTAATGAATATAAACAACGATAAAATTCTCGTGTTCATGATTCAGAAAGGCACAATTGCACCGCTAGGTGGATTAAAACAGGTTTTTATATAGGTGTGGGCTGACTATAAATCAGCATTGAAACGTAAACTGTCTCATAATAAAAGGGAGCTAAATGCGACCGGTGGAGGACCCAACAAGTTGATCCATTTATCTGAGCTGGAGGAACAGGCTGTGCAGCTAACCGGATTAACAGCAACGGTGGATGGAATAGCAGGTAGTTCCTCGCAAGGTGCTCCAAAGGCGTACGACAAAGAGAATGTTGACATTAACAGTGGCTGTTCCGAGGAATCCATAAGTGGAATTAATGAGACTGGTCTTTCTCAGCATTCCCAGTCTAGACGGCCTAGACAAACTACTGGCAAATTACTAGAATTGCAGGTCAAACAACAACAACAATTTCACGCAGATGTCAAATCAGTTATGAGTTCCTCAAACAAAAAGTTGGATGATCTGATACATTACCAGCGCCAATCAGCGAAAGCGTTGATATCCATTGATGCGACTCTTAAGCAACAATCACATGAACAACAGCGTCACAACAAGGAGATGGAAAGGCTTACCTCAGAGAAGCTTGAACTGAAAAGAAGAATTCTAGAAATGCAAATAGCTTATGTTTCGGAAGCAAATTAATAATATGTTGATATCTTAAATAAACGCAATAAAATGCTTGCTATCTTATTTTCTTTCCCTTTAGTTCGACAGAAATTAATTCTGGAAAAATTAAGGATATCTGGACAAAACTTCGCAAAACTTATATTCATTCTAAATATATTTTTTGAAAGAGATCAAACAATCGGTTCTTTTTCGACTAAATTGGGCATAAGAATTTGTTGAGGATTCCGCCAGCAGTGATACTAAGATGAGGAACGTTAGCTTCTATTTGGTTATTTTTGTTGTATAGGACAATAGGGATCTTTAGGGGTGTTCGAGTTAAGGCATATTTTGGTACAGATTAGTACCGTGAGTTAATATCTCAGTCCTTTTCCAATTGTTAGGCCCGAAACTATTGAAAAAAAAAAACATTTTTTTAGTTTGTTTCCTTTTAGGACAATAACACATCCAAACCAATGCGACTTGCACGACTCTATAGGTTGCCTTATCAGATCTAGCATAGATCTTTTTTCGCATCGGGGAAATATTCGCATTCACGCCCACGCGAACTGTATCTTGGGGGTCATTCATATATCTGTCACCGTCGCACATATCATTGTAGTTATGATGTTCGCGATCAGATGTTCTTCCTAATTTCTTTCCCTTTCGGGTCACGAGCGTGAATCCTCCGTCATTGCTAGTAGCTTCCTTACTAATAGTATTAGCTGTTGAGTTGGTGGGTGTTGGCATTTCTCTTTGTAGATGATCTTTCCTCAGCAGTTTCTGGACATTGTTGTCCGTAGATTATGTATGTATTTGTATGTATGCATACATCGGAACATATCCAGAGATTTATATTGTATTGTGAATTAAATGCCAAAATGCACTGGCGACGGAAGCGGAACGGCAACGAAATCATAGCGGTTGATAAATTTTGACCAAACCAAAGCGACTTTCCTTTTCCAAACATTTGACATTTGGGGTTTTTCATTAATAACATAGAAATTTTCTATGGGGCTAACCTTAAACTGTTTTAAAACTTGTAGGATTTACTAAAGAACGTAATAAAGTAATTTGAGGTTTGGCCAATATTCTCCGAAGACCCTGGAACCGATAACAAAAGGCCAATAATGAATGCTCATTGCTCATTGGATCCACAGAGAAAATGACTCCAAAAATGACAAAAACAGTGTAGGTGGCAGTAGATAGTCTAAGAATCATTCCAACCATTTTCAAACTACGAGGAAACTTGACCGGTTCACCAATGAATCCGGAATATGGTCCCGGGGATCACTTTCATCACATCGCAAACCTTCATCATGGGACATATAAAAAAACATCTACTGAGCTTAGCAAGATATTTGAAAGCATTCAAAACATTTTAGGATGCCATTTGACCACGAATGCCATTTCCAGTGAATCCAGAATATGGTCCCAAAGGGTCACTTTGATCAAATCGCAAACCATCATCACGCGACATATCAAAAAACATCTACTGAGCCTCACAAGATAATTGAAGGCATTCGAAACAAGTTTGGAGGCCATTTGGCCGCGATGGTCAATTCCGGTGTATCCGGAATCTAGTCCCAGAAGGTCACTTTTACGAAATCGCATACCTTCATCATGCGACATATAAAAAAACATCTAAAGACCTTCACAAGATATTTGAAAGCATTCAAAGCAAGTTTGGGGGCCATTTAGCCGCGGTGGTCAATTCCGGTGAATCCGGAATATGGTCCTAAATGGTCGTACGAAATCGCAAATCTTCATCTTCAGACGTATCGAAAAACATCTAATGAGCTTCACAAGATGGACGAAAGTATTTAAAACAAGTTTCGAGGCCATTTGACCGCGGTGGTCAGTTTCGGTGAATTCCGAATATGGTCCCAAAGGGTCACTTTTATCTTATCGCAAACCATCACCATGCGACATGTCAAAAAAAATCTATTGAGCTTTGCAAGATGATCGCACACTCAGGCAAAAAATACAGCGAATTTCATAGGAATATCGTATACTTTTTAGCCACAAGTAGCACGTATGAAAATCATAAGATTATCTTATGAAACGGCATTTATTTTGTCAAATCGGTTTGCTATGATTTCATGTTCCATAAGGCATCTTTGATTTATCATAAGACAATATTATATATTTCTCATATGTTTATGAGAATCATAAGATGCTCGTATGAAATTCAAATGACTGGCATATGCAATACCTTATAAAGTAATAAGATAATCATAAAAGCCGTATGTTTTTCATGTTAATCTTATGAAAACATAGTTTTGTTACTTTTCTATGCATCATAAGATATATCTTATGAATTTCGTTATACGTTTTGCCTGGGTGTAGGCATTTAAAACAATTTTGGAGGACATGTGGCAAAATTTAGATTAGGACGTAAGTAACATTGAGAGCCTCTCTTTGTTTACTTTCTCTTTCGTTCATTACGACGTCACGACGTCAGTGTTAACTTTGCACTAATTTTCCAGTACATATCGAAAGCCGATGGTTATTGCTAGAATATTATGCAAGGAGTTGAGTACTAAATGTTGAAACGACCGAGTAATGAATAGTAGAGAAAGACCCCAAAGTGAATCTCTAATTGTTACGTCCTATTCAAAATTTTCTCCAGAGTTTACATCGATATTGAAGGTGCTTTTAACAACGTGTCTTTTGAATCCATTTTGGAAGCAGCACATGGTCATGGAGTACCTCCATATACCACGCAATGTTTAGCAACCGACGTCTGTACCCATCGTTAAGGGGTTATATATGTTGAGGTCAAAAACTCAAAAAAATATTTATTCTTCTATCGTAAAGTTTAGGTTCTTAAGAATGTTATCTCAAATGTTTATAGAGACCGGAGCAGTGGACGCAAAGTTATAGCGTTTTCAATCTGGCTCCCTTACGGAGGTGTGGCTTATACTTGAAATTTTAAACGCGATTATCTCGAAATCGTGTATCCCAAAAATGTCTTTGTTACTATGTTTTAATTGCCGCAAGGTTCTACTGTATCGATTTTGTTGGCTGTTTTCTGCAAATTTAAGACTAAGATAAACGAATGTAATGAAATTGAAAGACGGATAGGTATTCAAGAGCGAATCAGTTATAAACTTGGAACGGCCGTCGGCGGTAAAACATGATGATGAGCTATTTTCTATCAAAGATCATGCGGTAGACTTGGGTGCAACGCCCAACTCCGCCTGGCAAACGATTCTTCACATTTCCTTTCGATCATGTCCATATGCGCCTGCCTAGTCCTAGTTTTCCGTTCTAAGTTTATAGCTGATTGGCTTTAGAATACCTATCCGTCTTTCAATTTCATTGCTTTTGAAGAATTTTTTTTAATCAATCCTTCAACGATACCACAGGTACATATACTAATGAATTTGTTTTAGTTTTATTCTTTCTTTTTTGCCTTTCTCATATAGAAAGGTTATGCAATCACTCTGAAAAACGTCAACCTAATCCCGGCCCGGAGGGCCGAGTGTCATATCCCATTCGACTCAGTTCGTCGAGATCGGAAAAAGTCTGTATGTGTGTGTGTATGTATGTATGTGTGTGTGTATGTGTGTGTGTATGTGTGTGTGTGTGTATGTATGTGCGTATGTGTCAAATAATGTCACTCATTTTTCTCAGAGATGGCTTGACCGATTTGCCCAAACTTAGTCTCAAATGAAAGGTGCAACCTTCCCATCGGCTGCTATTGAATTTTGGATCGATCGGAATTCTGGTTCCGGAATTACGGGTTTCAGAGTGCGGCCACACAGAAATTTCTCATATAAACTATAGGAAAAATTAAAAACTGAATTTTTATTTTTGATGCTAAATGTGTTCAAGGTGCATGAAACGTCGAGATTTGATGTAAACTCGAAAACAAAATTTGACTACGATTCACTTTTTTGGATTTTGGCACATTTTTGCCTTTCTCATATAGAAAGGTTATGCAATCACTCTGAAAAACGTCAACCTAATCCCGGCCCGGAGGGCCGAGTGTCATATCCCATTCGACTCAGTTCGTCGAGATCGGAAAAAGTCTGTATGTGTGTGTGTATGTATGTGTGTGTGTGTGTGTATGTGTGTGTATGTGTGTGTATGTGTGTGTGTGTATGTATGTGCGTATGTGTCAAATAATGTCACTCATTTTTCTCAGAGATGGCTTGACCGATTTGCCCAAACTTAGTCTCAAATGAAAGGTGCAACCTTCCCATCGGCTGCTATTGAATTTTGGATCGATCGGAATTCTGGTTCCGGAATTACGGGTTTCAGAGTGCGGCCACACAGAAATTTCTCATATAAACTATAGGAAAAATTAAAAACTGAATTTTTATTTTTGATGCTAAATGTGTTCAAGGTGCATGAAACGTCGAGATTTGATGTAAACTCGAAAACAAAATTTGACTACGATTCACTTTTTTGGATTTTGGCACATTTTTGCCTTTCTCATATAGAAAGGTTATGCAATCACTCTGAAAAACGTCAACCTAATCCCGGCCAAATTTTTTTTTTCGACTCGTTTAGGGTTTCTGGATTTTAACAGGGGCGTAGTTGATGGTTTACGGAGAGAGGTTACACCCCCCCTCTACTGTTCGCGCCCCTCCTTTAAAAATCTCCTTAAATCACCCCTCAGACCACCACCCCATCCAGCCCTCATACCCCTCCCTTTCAACCCCATCATTTTTAAACCACCACTATATCACAAAGCATACCAGTTTAAGCTGGGAAGTCGTTCGTTCATGGGACTTTCGCCCTCCTCACATACCCACCCCCGCATGACAAAATGAGTTAGCAAGCAGATAACATTGATCTAATGCTGATTAGGCTAATGAAGTATGATATTTTTTTGTTTCAAGTGTTTCACCGTCGACACGTAGCTCATCAAGTTCGTGGCTGGCATGCCATTGTGTAAAGGTGCAAAGTGTACTAAGAATGTAATGGACATTTCCACAATTATGTTGAACATAAAAAGCCTCCGTGCCATAGTTTAGAGAAATGAGAAAGGCACAATTGCACCGCTAGGTGGATTAAAACAGGTTTTTTTTGAGCTGTTGGACTGGAATCGTAGTCACAGCAAACCTCTTTTAAAAAAAACTCGTTTTGCAGAAATTGCTGTAACTTGGACAATTATTAATATTTTTATGTTCTCAAGTGGATTTTGAAAATTGACCATTGTACGACGCTAGACGTATAACAAGTATTTTATAAAAATATGGTTACATCCCTTTACAAAAATTCAAACTTTTCCTTTTTTTCCTGCATCTCAACATATACAACCCCTTAAGACACTAGAGATAAGGAAACTGAGTGTCTGCGGATGTCCTCAAGGTGGAGCGTATCGCCACTTTTAAGGAACTTTGTCGCCGATGGCTTGTTGAGGAAACTTATTGAGCTTGGGTTTCGCAGATGATTATCATATAGTGTTCACCGGTATTTGTATTAACACACTTTTTGATATGATGCAACAAGCCTTGAGCAATGGTGTCATGTTGGACTATCACTTAATTCAAATTAAATATCAATGGTACTTTTCACGCAACGAAGGATTACAACCAGAGCTCGTCCGTCTTTAACTCTGAAGTCATTGTAGCAGATCAAGGGCAATTATTGACTCAAAACTTAACTGGACAGCTCACATCGATTTTAGAATCAAGTAAGCTTGCATGGCCTTCGGCCAATGTAGACGGGCTTTCGGCAAATCTTGGGGACTCAAACCCAAGTATATTCAGTGGATGTACACAACAATTGTTATACCAATACTGGTATAGGGGTGTCTTGTTTGGTGGCAGAAGGGAGAAGTTCAATTGACAGTTCAATCAAAGATTTGTGGTTCTCCATACATAGATAAACCTATGTATAGAGAGCTGAAACTCAAGGATATGGTATTGTTCCTAACCCAGTGTGGTATTGAGCTATAGTTTAAGCCGTATTTGAATGACAATGTCTCTTCGGGGGTGTTGTCGTTCTGTTAACTCAATATGCCCTCGGGGGTGTTGATATTCCGCCCACTGTTTACATAAAAATTTTAAATCCCTGCGGGGGTTGGAAGTTTTATTCCTACTATTGTAGCAACTGCAGATCGTTCAGCACCTTTCCGGGGGTGCAGAATGCTCCGTTTTAATTGTTCTGTGTCGCTATTTTCCTTACCCCTTACCTTACCTTCCCCAATCCTTCCCATCAGGGAAATGATGAAAGGACAAATCATGACAAATCTCCGATCAACATGGGGAACGTGCCATTTGAGCCAGTTGCTACTGATTCCTTGTAATCACACAATGTAAACCATTAACCCATTATGTCCTAGCGTATGAAATTTCATACGCAAAAACAACACATTTCAGGATCATACTTGTTATACAATACAGGCTTTTTAAAACTTCTGGTCTTCTGTGAACGTCAATTAATACTCTATAGTTTAAATTGTGTATGCTCAATAATCTTTTTTTATAAAATTCCATTGTGTTTTCTAATGACAAAGTTGGACTAAATTCAAACCAAAATGTGAACAATACATATTATTAATTTTCTCTTCTAAATCACTAATTCTTGTTTCGGATTGTAAACGAATGGCCATGAGAGGTGTGAAAGATGTGGCTCAGTGCGAAAAAATGGAAGAAATTGGTGAAACAATTGCGAAAATTTTGCTGGTAGTGCAACGTATGAAATTTCATACGCTAGGCTGAACCGATATCTTTTTTCCTAAGGCAAAATAATATCCTCTTTAGGACCAGGAGGGGATTCACAACTTTCTCGCTGATTTTAACGTTGAGTCAGTGCATTCAAGGCTAACAAATGCTTAATACGTAGCAAATCATACCTGGTTCTACCCAGAATATTTTTTATATAAATTCTCGTTGGAAAATGTTCTTTTTCTTAAAATAATTACAAAGTTTGAGGGAAAGATGGTTTGGTGAAACGAACCAATCATGTGACGAAACGGCACGAGAGAGGAGAGAAGTATTAAAATCATTCAAAAAAGCTGCTAAATGAATGATCTCGCAAGGTTGAAGATATTATTCGATTTTATGCTGAATATAAAGAATTTAGCCGAATTTTTCATTTAATGATTTTTTGATACCCTATCAGCCCAGCGTATGAAATTTCATACGATAGTTTTTTTCGCAACAAAACGTTCCAAAGTGGATATTTTATTTTTCCCATACTTAATTCGGCATAATATGAGGGCCCACGAAGTATTTTATAAATTGCCAAAAGCTTTAACATAGCTGGGTTATAATGGGTTAAATACATCCACTAATATTTCCTTGACCTGATATAACGTAAATACGCTAACAGGCTATTGTCACAAATAAGCATACAAATACAACTAGTATGTGAATTTCATGGGTACATCTAGATTTAGTGTCTCCTGCCCAATTATACCCATTTCGGAATCGGTTGTTGCATTCGAGGTTCCATACTGACTCTATTCAGGATTGGACTTACCGGGTGGTTTGTCATCTACTGGGAAATGGAAGCAGTGGATCAATTCCTAACTCAGATACATAGATGGGCCCAAATGGTAACCAGAGAGTTACTCGAAATTGAATTCTGATTTTTATTTCTCCCACATACTCAAGTACGATCGTTTTACTCAACTTTATATATAATAGAACAACAAGGTTTATTTCATAAAAATTACTGATAACAACCAAACTCCAAACATATATTGTGCAGCGCACAACAGACATTTATAATTTGCGCAGCGCTCAAAATAGGCTCGAGCTGGGCTTACTCGCCATATGTGAGAGTCGTGGTTAGATCCCTGGAAGCTCGGATCGACAAAACGAATCCTTTGTTGATCATCACATACCTGTTCAAAAGGAAATATTTTCAAAAGTGTGTTGTATATAGGAGCGCAACTTACAACAAGAACATTAAGGCTGTAGAAACCTTTCCGGTTATAAAACAAATTGCGATCTTGCGCAGGCGGAATGATTCGAATATGTGTCCCATCCACGCACATTATTACTCCTGGAATCCCTGATTTCCGATAAAAATTCAGTTTGGCACGACACTGTTCTTCTGGAGACATTTCCAGGGATATCCACTTTGGGCAAAGTTTTCGTTCCAATATTTCGAGCATATCAGCCAGTACTTTTGAAAATGTTGGTTGAGCAATCGAAACATGAAAATCTCGTCCCGCTCCATGCTGATAATTTCCTTCAGCAAAAAATCTCAAACACGCTGCCAACTTCTCCTTTGCGGATAGACTGCTTTTTCTAGCATAAGTAAATTCGTCTTGAATTTCAGTCAAAACGTACCGGAAAGCTTCCTTATTCAATCGAAAACTTTTTATGAATCTGTATAAAGGAAATCCGTAGACAAAATATATCAAAATACTTAGTTGAGAAATAAATGGATACTTACGCATCATCTGAAAGTTCCATCGGATCGGATGATAAACGGAGGTTTCTCCGGTGTTGGCGAAGTAAACCGATTTCTTCTTGCGCTGCCAAAATCGGTATCAATAACGAATCCATCAAGAATATCGATAGTTTTTCTCCTGATTCTCTATTTTTAATGCAAAACAATAATTTGGCACTGTTGCGGTTGGTTTATTTACGAAACGAAATGAGAACCTGTTGACATTTCCAAACGTGTTCGAAATCTGCAGTGCTCCCGAAAATGAATCGATCGAAACATGCTAAACGAACGGAATGGAGAGTACCACTTTCGAAGTCGAACGAAATATTAGTTTCGAACGAAACACGGATCCGTCGGAATAGAGAATCGGGCTGATTACCTAGCTAGGTGAGTGAGGTGGCGGTAACCGCAAATGGTACGAAAAATGAACAACATTTTCTTCTTTCGACGATTACATCATTTGGTACGTTTTGGTATGTCTATGAATACAATGTGGCACTTTATGCTGGCAGCCCACTATTTAAAGTGTTCTCTAATGAGTATCACTTCAAATCGGTTTCTTTTGGATGGTATTGTACTGCTGAAAAACTATGCAACTATGTAGATATGATCACCTATGAACTGCAGACTTTAAGGTACTGGGGAAGCACATGTCGTTTGGTTTGAGTCGGGTGGTGTCGATATTTTATGTTGATCAATGGATGACCTTAGATTGAATGGGATCTTTATAGTGTTGAGGTGCGAACGCGTAGCTTTCGAATTGGTGTTTTTTTATGTAGATTGAAGCTGGTCTTATGGCCTTTGACTGGGGTAGTCCAGCTTAATTTGGTGAACGGTATTGCTTTGCTGTATTCTTATGTACGTATTTTGTAATCTTCAAAAAATTGTCAATTGATCCGCTTAGGACCGGGAAAACGTGAGGATCAGTATTTGAAATTTGTGGTGATGGCAATGGTTGAAGTAAATGAAGATTTTCTACAGTATTGGACAGTCTAGGGAACATTGCATTTCTCAATCTTTGTCGCAATCTACCTCCGACTATATATAGTGGTGCCTGCTTATGGGGGAGCCTGATGGTATTCCGTACAATATGGAACATGTTTTTTGTTAAGTCTATTTGGTAAGGCACAGTATCATTAAAGCTTGAAGGTACCAATTTTTACATTTTTCGTTTCATCCTTAAAACTAGAGGTCTACAATATGAAATAATTTGAAAACTACAATTGGAATCCTTTTTAATCCAGTTAGTGGTGTAATTGTGCCTTTCTTATTTATCCAAACTATGATTCTATGACTCGTTATGTTCAATATAATTGTGAAAGAGTGTGGAATCTTATTAATGCACACGTCATCTACATATAAGCACTAGGCAGCCACGAACCTGATGAGCTACGTGTTGACGCTGAAATATTTAGAACATAAAAATATACCCCCTGCCTTCTTTGGTATGCGAGATGGATATAATGATTGAGGGTGTGAGGAAGTAGGTGGAGAATAATCTGAGGAAAGCGCTATCGGGGTGGTGGAGGTGTACCCTTGATCACTTACTACGCTCTGGTGCGAGTCGGCACCACACATGCAGTACAGAGACCTCCGAGAATGAGAAAAAAGAGAGAGGGCTTTAGATATTTATTGTTTTTATAAAGAGATAGATGAGCGACACATAGGGGAGATCGTGGCTTGCCATAACATCCCGAACCGGAACCGTAGACTGTGTTCTCGGGTCCAAAGGGAATCCTTTAGTCAAAACCTGGTAGAGTTATTCTCGGTGCACTCCCACACAATATGTTCGATATCGTGAGAGCCGTCGTCACATTATTCCCCAATCACGACTCCATACCCTCGAGCCCCAAAGCAAGGTAATCTGGAAAGATATTTAAGATAAAGTACTTAGTAGTTGCCGTTTCCCCAAAAAACACGATGTGTGCTTCCCATGTTTAAGCGAACGAATAGCCTCCATGCAGCCGAGGTTATCCGAAATAACGAAGTTATGGTATGCGGGTGTCAATGACCCCGAGGGTATACGGAATAGCACCAAGTTGCCAAGTAGGTGTTGCTGAAAACAGTACAGGCAGAAGAAGTGGGTTCGGTTGGAGTCGTAACATAAACGGTTAATATTCTGCGCCATGTAGTTAAAGTCCAAGAATAGTGGAAGAACGCCGGACAGAACTTCGAGACTCATCGTATGGGCGATATGCAAACAATATGTTACTCCCTACCCTAGGTAGACGAGTTTGACGGTATTGCAAATATCATCAAGCATATGTGTGCATAAGTTTTAACAGTTTTTTTTTTCTGACAGACAACTGCTTTAAGATGGTTATTGCATTACGCCTCGATAGTGGTGCATCGAGGAGACCAAAAGGGTTCATAGGCCTTTTTAAGTTATATGTTTTTTCATACTCTGCGCCAGCCCAAACTAAAGTCAACCAACAACCTGTGCAGACTGACGTAGCCGACTGGCGGCTCGCCGTGGATTGACTTTTCCTGTGGGTTGTGTTTGCAAACATTGTTTTAAAGCTTAAGGGCAGTGTTTGTGGGCACGGCTCGCAGTGGGGGTCATTGTGTGTCGATTTCTTCATCATGCACAAGCCAATTAATTACTTAAATAAATGTATAAGTTGAAACCTATTAGTAAGTTTTTAGTATTAGCGTACAATTGTTATGTGCTAGTCGTATGTCTATTTGAGTGGGACATGGTTATATGAAAAAAAAAATAAAATTTGGCTCCGAGTAACTTTTTGGGTCCCATTTAGCACCCAGAACAACTCTGCAAATTTTTAGCTCGATCGGTGATACTATATTTTTGCGCCCACGGTTTAAAGTTTACATGGGATTTCGCATGGGAAAATTGCCTTTTGCAAATTAATTCTTGCAAGAGTCGCCCGTTATCTCCTAAAAATAAACAGATGTCTGATTTTTATAGGAAATTTGTCAAGGAAACAAAGCCTAGAAGACTGTAAAACGATCTGATGCTTGTGGAAAAAGTTATTAAGCAAAAACCGATTGATGCCCTGAAGATTGATGAAAATTTCACTTTTCATAGCATCACTGCTTCTGACGGTTTTATTATATACAAAAATTTTAACTTTCTCTTATTATGTACAAAAGAAGTCTCAATTTATCCCTAAAAAAGTAGCCAAATAGTATAGATAAACGATTTAGATACTAGGAGGATTAAAACAAAATTGCGTATAATTGGACAACCAACAGCAGTGGTGCTAGAAAAAAATGAATATTTTATCAATCGTCAGAGGATCGGTTTCTTCTTAATAACTTTTTTCTCAAGCATCAGATCGTTTCCTGGTTTTCGAGACTTTTTCTTTGTTAAATTTCCTATACAAGCCGCATAACGATTAATTTTTAGGAAGTAATGGGCGACTCCTGGAGGAATTATTTTGTAAAAGTTAACTTTTCCATGCAAAATCCCATATAAACTTTAAACAGTGGGCGCAAAAATATAGTTTCACCGATCGAGTTAAGAATTTGCATAGTTGTTCTAGGACCCAAATGGTACCTAAAAAGTTGCTCGGAGCTGGAATCTATTTTTTGTCCCACCCTAATGTCTATCTGTGCATGTCTTCGTCTGAGTATTTGTGACAGCTTGATCAGAAATGGCGTATATGATAAAATAGTGGCCAAACGCCGAACTGGCGTATATGATAGAATAGTGGGTAGATCTGGTGTTCAATTTGTGCATTCTATTCTATTCATTTGGAAAGATCGTATTGGATAAATAAGGGTACAATTAATTTACCGACGCTCGTCAATCATCCATTTCCGGTCAGTATAGCATGATGAAATCCTAACAGAATGTAATTGTCGTTAATGGTAAATAAACATCATTTGGGGCATTTAGACGAGTTAACCCATTCATGCCTATGTTGTTTGTGGACAACAACGTTTTTAAACAGTTGTAACTTTTGATTGAGGCAAGATTTGTTCACAAAAACAAATAAGGCTAATAAATGTGTCTTTCATTTGAGTATTAACAGTTACAAGGATCAGCTCCAGAACTAAAGTTATTGCAATTAGTCCGATTGGATTCCGATGGAGCAGTGCTACCAGGGACAGTTTACGTTGACGACGAAAAATAATTTTTCATATATCTTCGTTATGTTGCAATCAGGCATGGGAAAAATCATTTCACGAAACGATCAATTTGAAATCATCCACCAACATGCTCTTACCACAGAGAACAGACATATAAGCTAGAAAAAACTTTCCCGAAAAACCTGTGTAAACATTTAAATGAAAATACGTTGAAAATCACCATCGCATACAGGTTCGCATGCGTGAGTCACCATTGTATCCAAGTTTTCATACAAGTCCCGTATAGCGATTGCTAGCCTATCGAAGCGCCGACCAGTGGCAAGTTGCTACTTGCTGTTGTTATTTCAAAGCGACAGTTTAGTTTCTTACACAAGTTGAAAACTTTACTTGTATGTCAGTTCTCAGTGCTCTTACTGTGAAACCCGATCTCGGCAACCCTTCTTGTGCAGAGTTACGCGTTCATGTGAAAGCGAGAAGCAAAACTGAAAAAAAGTGTCAGCGCCCGGCTATGATTCATTCTCCATCGCATACGTAGTGTTTTGAATGAAAGCAGAAAGGATCGCAAATGAATGCATTCTTTCATTCACAAAGATTCATTTCAAAACATTCACCGGATCGTTCTAATAAAAAAAAACTTGTCGTTCTTGTTTATAGACCTATGAAATTTTCACTTGGTGATCTCTTATTGTTGAGAAAGTAGTTTGCAATGTGCTGGTGAAAAAAATAACTTCTTAAAACGATTCCGTGCATATCACAATATCAATTTCAAGTGGATTGTAGTGCAATCTACTTCTCAACATTGATTATAGTGTACATTTGCACTATAAAGTTGACCTAACCCAACCAGAGAATACAATGTCACATTCATTTGTGAACTAAAAGTTGATTCACTTGTGAATGTTTACAGTACAATCTTCCGATTCAATCTGCGTATGAAGAACACGATCTTCTTCATTCAACATAGTACGTGTCATTCTTTTACCTGGCTCACATCTTCGGAAGTTCATCTCTACCTACGTTCAGATGTGTTCTTTTGGAGAGTTTTAGTCGGATCGTGAATGAACGACTGGCTGCTGTCAAAGCAATGAACGGATTCGCCAAGAATCATGCGAATGAATGATAATTTCCATCCCTGGTTGCAATATTATTCAAAACTGATAAAACTTATCAATTTATACTGTCTTCGGCTACGTTTTCCACAAAAGTGGACTTTTGTAAATATTCTAGGAGAATTGTATTGAGCATTGGAAGGCAAAAATTGAGCAGCTTCCAGCACTGCGAGGGAAGTACCTATCTTTATGAAAAAAGACTTTTCGTGTTTCTTGACCCCACCATTTTTAAGAAAAAATAGTTTTGACACCCTACATGCACTAGAAAAAAAGTTGGGTGTGAATCGGTTAAAGTAATTTGATTGCATGTTACATGTGTTCATTTCTTCTACTCGATTGGTCTATTTTTATTGTACTTTTATTAGGTTGCCTTTCCACTACTGATGTATACCAAAAATAATATCGTTTGATTTATACACTTCTAATTAATCACTTTTCATCCTTTTTCCTTTGTTCGGCAAAGTATAATTCCTTTTGTTACTATATCATAAATTAGGCACATACTAACACTCACTAACACAATTAATTGCATATTCTATCATATAATCTCATCAACTCTCACATTCCAAACGTACAGAAGGCTCATGGCCTTCGCGGTAACACAAACGAACATGCAATAGCAATCATCTGCACATACTTACGCCCCCGATCTCGCCAACATTAAAACACCCCGGTAATTAAGTGAACTTTATAGCACATAAAAATTTACAAATGCATTAACCGACCGCTCGCGCGATCATTAATTATTCGCGTCTACCCTCGGTTATAGCAGCCTAGACTCATGCCTTCAATCGGACCAATAAAAAATGACGCTCATATTCACTAGACAACACGTACCATGGCGGCATGACCGGGAACTCTAGTGATATGGGGAAACTGATTCTTGTAGCTTCTCTACCATACACTAAAAATTAAGCATCAGATTCACGGTGCGCGCGCGATCGTTCAAGAATACATGCGAATGGCCACAGGATTATAAAATCGAATTTATGCACACGAAGTTACATACACGCTAGCGTAAGCGACAAACATATTAACTTCAAACGCTCGACCCTTTCGCGATCACACTATTACCACAGACTAACAGACATAACACTCGAAAACAATGCTTCGCCCGCTTTAACGGTCATTTTAAATATATTTGTAGTTGGGACTGTGCCCACATTTGAAATTATGGCGCCACTGACCTATGAACAAGCAGATGGGGGATAGACCACTAGTGAAAAATTGTTCCCAAACCTGAGGGGTAACCCATCAGCAAATGAGTGTTTGGGACTGTGCATAAAAGGTGGAGCTAGTGTTCTGGGAAAATTGCCGGATCGATGTTTTTATGGGAATTCCCTCATAGTGTTATGTCTGTTAGTCTGTGCTATTACCCCAACCCAGATAGATATGCACTCTGGACTCGAACGCTAAAACTCATACCTTCCGCGCACACACCACCACAGGAGTCACAATTAGACTCATACATACAAAGTCACACGCGTTGCCTGTGTTCAAGGCACCATAGCTTCGTCCGTCAGGTCAAGGATGTATGAAACCCACTAGCCACCACCCTCGGCCTAAGATAAAAAGATAAAAAAGCAAGACGCCGCTATATGTTACTGTGATGACCCCAGCGATAGTTTGACCCAAATAGGCTTTTGTTTTCATTAAATCCAAAGCGATGCTTCTTAAAGCCATAATTTTAACTTACCTTTTGAGAATTAATAGCCCAAATAGAC
This sequence comes from Topomyia yanbarensis, assembly GCF_030247195.1. Lineage (NCBI taxonomy): Eukaryota > Metazoa > Arthropoda > Insecta > Diptera > Culicidae > Topomyia > Topomyia yanbarensis. The sequence goes on from NC_080670.1 coordinate 116,006,736, forward strand.
AAATTGTTCAAGGACCCACCAGGTCCCATAACAGAACCCACACCGCATCGTCTGCAAGTTGCCTTAACGTGCAGGATTGATTTCATCCAGGATTCCAAACCGGCTCCGGAATGGGTTTGACTGGGTACCATCTGTTGTAGCAGCAGCATTCTCCATAGTCCTTACACAACTTGATGAAGCATTACTCACTGGTCATAATCAGCATGTCGTTGTATGATGGGTCTAGAGGGAATTGGGTGGTCGGCAAGAATTTTCGCGTATACGTGCCACGAAAGTATTCGAGAACCGCTTTCTAATAACAACATCGTATAAGTCAACTGCAATGCATGCCGTTGTAGTGCAGGGCAGCCCCAATAAATGGGAGAAAGAGTAGTTCAATGTTCACGGGATGATATATTGCTACTCCATTCATTCTTTCAAAAACCGACAACAGTTTAGAGCACGGAGGTGGAGAAAATGCAATAGAGCATCGGATCTCCTAAGTGCGTGACCTATAACACGACACTGCTCGCCTCCGTAAGCATCCAACATACAATTTCGGATCCAAATCAGATCGCTGCTTCATATTCCCCAGGGTCCCCGCATAACTTGGAACGCGTGAGTCCTGTGCACCTATCCCTATCATCCTCGGCGGAAAAAGACAGGATGGTTTTACTATGCCGCTCATATTGTCGCAGTAATGCAAATGCAGACAGAATGAAAACCATACTAGTGGTACACTGCCCATAATCACATGTCACTCCCAGGAGATGGATTTTCTATAAAGTAGAATTAACCCCCAATGAACAAAAAATTTAAGAAAAAACAAATCCGGATATTTCATACTCCACCGAGGAAACTACAGAACAACTACAAACTGCTACTAAACATATTCCTAGAACCAGCGGGAAATCTCACGCAAGAGCGGTTCACTTGTGGTACCATGAACTGGCAGCAGTATTGAAGGCCCACCAAAGCGATCTTCGAACACTGAAATGCAGAAAGGCATTCGAAAGAAATCAGATAAATTCTAGATGACATCAGTCCCAAATCTAACTTCTCTAACAATCGACATACCAACAAATTACATTTTCCTTAAATATCCGCAGATCAGTTGCTTACTCCTTCCTTCGTCAATCATAAAGAGCTGAAATGATCGCAAATATGTTTTACTCTAGATCCCATTCAGACGTACAACAGGGTTAGCGATAGCACTAAGCTCGTCTCAAGGCAAGTAAACTGGGTCGGACGAAAGTGGTTACTCTCCAACTGAAACTCGAAATCCAAAAGACAATCAACACTCGCGAACATTTACCAGATTCTTTAGCAGTATCCATTATTGGATCGAACTGCCATGTCAATAAATAGATGGTATTTTTGCACCATCATACCATGGTCAATGAGGCAATGAAACAGCAAACTTGCTATCCATCACATCCTGTTGAGCCGCGTGTATAGAGGCTAGCGTGCTTCCATTCAAATGAAAAGAATTCTTAAGAACCACCGATTAAATTGTGCGCTTCCACCGAGCAAAAAAGCTGCAAGAGGGATTTAACAGAACCCCAATACCGGAAATACACGCGCGCATAGAATTAGACATCGACCAAGACATGAATAAACTTAAATTCGCACGTCTTCAAACTCGAAACGATTTCCAGTGTTTCGTATTTCAATCAAAAAATATACTGCGATTGTTACAAACAGAAATAAAACCTGGGAGTGGGCTGGGAACCAGACTTACTCTCAGCAATTCTTTGGTCTGCTGTTTTCTCGGCGGAAACAGCAGCTATCGTCACCGCCATTGAGAGTAAGGACATCCCGGTAATAATCGACTGATTCTGAATCTGTTACCATCGCTCTGAAGTTAGAAAAGGTAAAGAATTACTTCGTGCAAACCATTGAAGAAACAATCAACAGCCCCATAATATGCGGGGTTCTGGGAAATTAGAGCATCGTTAGGCAGATGTTCCAGGACTTTGAGCTGCAATCCGGTTCAGGTAACTGACATAATCCGCCTCCAATCTGGAATAGTTGACACTTTCGCAATGAATTGGAGGAGTTTAGAGGTTTAATATTCTTGTTCGTAGATGCAACACTATTTGTTGGATTTGTGGATGAACCATTACAATACAAAAATACACTTATCTCACGGGCCATCCATGTCACCTGCTATAGGGGTACGGGATATAGTATGAGGTCCAACAGCAAAGGTCACCGGACCGGTTTAGGTTGGAAAAACCCCGGAATGAACTCAACTCCACAACTATAAATAAGAATAGGCCGGAAATAACACCTCACCACCGACCTTAACCTAACCAACTTTGCAAACCCTATCCGAGGTCCGGAAACTTCCCAACTGCACCACCAAAATTAGAAATATTTAATATATAATAAAAATTCAGAACCTAACCTCTTACATGAAAACAAAAACACTATACTGAGCTGAGACTGACAGACAACCTTTTTGTTGCCAACTTTCCAGTAAACTGCACGAAACATCAACAGGGCTGCCAAGATTTAAGGATACGTTATGCGTTACATGCTTGCATTTAACCAATTATTGCTTAAAATTAAAAATGAACTTTTTCAATAGTTTGCGCCATAAATATCTAGAAATGTTATATAAATCTTATTTAAATATATCCTGCTAACGATTCCATTAAAAACCCGGTTCGAAAATGGTCATTTTACATGAAAACTCAATACGTGCATTTTATGCATGCTTTACGTAAACGCGCCCTAAGTAATATTCTTTTTATGCAGTTTGGTAGAACACAATAAATAACTTTCTTAATAACATTGTAAAATACTAATATGGACATGATAAGTGAAGTCTACAGTGAATAACAAAATACATTTGTTAAATAAAATCGCAATACTTGTTCTGCTTGTTTGCATTGTATGACGTCATGCTCGTTTGGCTCCGGATTTTGACAATTTGTTTGGCTCGATAAAAGCACAGTTTATAAAGAACAGCAGAGTTTTTAATAGTAGAGTTGCGTAAAGAGGATTGGCAACATTGGAACAATCATTGATCTTTTTTAAATTTTGGCAACGTTTTATTTTTAGTTAAATTTCAAATGACTTCACCCGAACGCTTCAGTTAGAAGTTAACTTTGCGCATTTAAAAATTTAAAATAAAGTGTTTAGTTTTATTTTGTAAAAATCAGTACGATAAATAACATCGTATAAAGAATTTAAGCTTTTTCCGGTTCTCAACTGATCCGCAACTAAGTACGAAATGCATTGATTTTTGCCGCTTGCCGTCTGATTAAGGTGTGAAAGAAAACAGTCGAATTTGCAGCGTAAGATAAATTTGAATAAGTACATATGTATAAGTGGAACGCATATTTATCAAAATTTTAGCTGCACTTTAACTATGAGAAATACCTTCATATTTCCACTATCGGTGAAAGATTATTAACACCACCCAGAGCTGTTTCGGTGTTTGAAATAGTGCCAAATTTGAATATCAGTGAACATATATTTTTTTAAATAATTATGTCAATAAGCAAAATATTCCTGGTTTTAAATAATGTTAATATTACATCATTGATTTTTTTCTCATAATTATAATCACATAATAACGATACTCCCCACGCATACGAGCATTGTTATTCTTCGTGTCCGATAGGTAGACGTTTTGAGTGTTCAATAGGTAGATTTGCTTCAGTCTTTGCGCAACTGTTCTTTATAAACTGTGAAGAACAGTTGCGCAAAGACTGAAGCAAATCTACCTATTGAACACTCAAAACGTCTACCTATCGGACACGAAGAATAACAATGCTCGAATGCGTGGGGAGTATCGTTATTATGTGATTATAATTATGAGAAAAAATTCAATGATGTAATATCTAGGGACAGATCACTTGTGATGCATTTTTAAAAATCAGCGAAATTAAATGCATTTATTTCTATCAAAATAGAAATTCAAAATGTATTTTGCGTTGCGTGCAATGTTGTTTGCGTTGCGTGTAAGACGTCAAAACCCTACAGAAAAACTAGCCCTACATTTAACAAAACGTCGAACAAAGGGGATCAGCGTAGGACGTTTGTTAAACAAACTTTTTTGCGAGTAATATACCAGCGAAGCAGTGGCGTAGTAAGAAAATTTTTCGGGGGGGGATATGAAATTTTTTTTGTATATATATGAAAAAATGTTCAAAAACATTCTGAGCAGGAAAAAATGTTCAAAAACCAACAACTCAGGGAACAGGTTTGGGTAGTCAAGGTAGGAAAACTAGCTGTTGGTAGAGAATAAATGCTCTTCCCCTACGAGGACAATCTGGGCGGCAAACTTCAGACTGTCTAATTTACTGAGCCCTTCAGTTCCCTTGTGCCATTCAGTACCACTTCCTCGTTGATCTTCCGACTGGTTAGCGAACTACTCGGTCTAGTCCCCGACGATAGATCTAGCCTACACCGACGAAAAGTTCCCCGGCGAGAGAAGTTCGAGCCAACCAACCAGGTGCTACGGTCAGTTCGGCGATTCCGGTAGAGTGGGGCATCCGGTTTGCTGGTGGTGTATCGTCGCGGTCTACGCGCTCTCGTTCCCGGCGGTGAATCTGACTGTAAGCTAAAGGAGAGGTCCCAGACGAAAGAAGTTCTCCCGATACCGATTCTTATTTGGTTTCAGTACTACAACTTCTTGAGCCCTTTGGCTCCGTAACCGGTGCTATTTAGCACCGCAACTCCTTTAAGCCATTTAGTTCTCTTCTTGGGCCATTTAGCACTACTTCCTTGATGGTCCATTCAGTCCTCGACTTGTTCGCAAACAACTCGGTCTAGTCCCCGACGATGGACCTGGCCTACTCCGAGAGAGAATTCCCCGGCGAGAGAAGTTCTCCCGAGATCGAGCCAATCAGCTAGGTGCCGAGTTCAGTTCGGCGATTCTGGTGAAGCTGGGTATCCGGTGCACTGGTGCGCCGATGATCCGCGACTAGTGGTGTCTCATTGATGTCTAATCCGTCTAGTCCCCAGCGGTGAATCTAGCTTACGCTAACGGAAAGTTCCCTGGCGAAAAAAGTTTTCCAAATATCGATTCTGGGGAGCCGTGGTCGGTCTGGCGAATTCGCATGGAGCGTGACGTCCGGTTCGCTGGCGTTTCGACGACTCATACTCGCTGCTCTGTTGCGGTCTACTCGACTAGTCCTCGGCGGTGGATCTAGCTTATACCTGCGGAGAGTTCCCTGGCGGTGATTGCTCTCCCGAAATCGTTGTTCGATGTCTATTCCGCTGTAAGACGGTCATGCCATCATCGGTTCTCAACCTTTTTCGTACCACGGACCCCTTAGATATCACACTGGGTTGCTGCGGACCCCCACAGATAAACATCAATTTTGTATGCTATCAATATGTTATTTTCAATTTGTTAGGAAACAAGATTTGAAATTTCAATATGCACTCGGAAAATATATTTTTCTTCGCGGACTCCCAGCAATGACTTCGCGACCGCGGTTGAGAATCACTGATCTACATCATATCTCTGTTTACTGCGTTCCACGTCCCTACGTCGCTTGTAATTCTGTAGGCTACATTATCCGGGTTGATGTCCGGTCCTCCCGTTTTAAGTAGCTCCCTGCACGTCCCTTCAAACCTCGGACATTCAAAGACTCTGCTCGGACATTCAAAGACTTCAAACCTCGGACATTCAAAGACGCTCCAGGCACAGTGTTGACGTTGCGTACCCACACCGATGAATATACTCCTTAAGCAGCCGTGGCTCGGTAGAAGCTGTTTCAGGTTGAAGGTCATCTCTCCGTGCATTCTATTGACCCACGTCGACAGGTTTGGATGAGCCAGTAGGTCCATTTTCCTTTCTCCGTATTATCCCATTCCTGCTGCTACGTCATCATCGAATCGATTCTCATCATCTTCCTCACGTTTCTGACATTTCATTGATTGTAGCACTTGATATCCTCCGTCAGGGTAATGCAGATGGGGATCATCTCGGCATCACGGCATACTGCCTCCGGTACGCAATCGCAACTCGTACGACCAATAGTCGAGGCGTCCTGTTCAGCTTTTCACGGTTTCACTTGGTTTTCAGCGCCGCACCCCAAGCAGTATCGATGACTAAATACTAGATAAAGACCCGACATTTCGCATGTGTAATCAACGTGGTTGTTTAAGCTCAATCAGTTGTCGATTATCACTCCCAATTGCTTCAGTGCACGCTTCGATGCAATCACATGCCCTTTGATGGTGATCTGTATCCGCTGAACCCCTTTGCAGTTGCTGTCCAACAACAACGTCTTGTGGTGAGCTATTTGCAGCTTGACCCGTTCATCCAGCTCTCGATCGCATCTATTGTCTCCGTCACCGATACCTCCATTTCTTCAAGTGTCTCACCATTATTGACACATCGTCCACAAAACCAACGATTTTCACTTTCCTGGGCAGCCGCAGTGTTAAGACCCCACACTGATAGAACATATTCGTAAATCTCTCGGAATTAATTTCGTATAAACAACTTTCATAAAATATACGAATTTTTCGTACATATGATGAATCGTTCGTAGTTCTATCGAAACACTTTTGTTTTTTATTACGAGTTTTTCGTGAAAACCACGAAATGACTTTCGTTAGTTTATTACGAAACAGCTTCATTCAGCAAACGAGTCGTTCGCTGTTATATACGAATATCTTTATAATATTTACGAGCACCATTCGTCAAACCGTCCACGTCAAAAGAGCAATATGGAGCCATTGTTGCTATTCGTCAGATAATTGTTGTTGTCTGACTATTTAGTAGTCGTAGTCGTGTCCGCCGGTTGCAGGAAGATTTCCAGAACCTCTTTCGCTTCCAGTCTATTCAGAATCTGGAGCAGTACAGAATCAGTTGAGCCGTCGCGAACTGCTCATTGATTTTGTATGAATAATTTTGAGTTTTTCTCTGCCAGAGCGATATCGGTGTTGTCAAACATCGATCCTAAAAGATAAAATGCGACCAACAAATTCGTTTGTAATATACATAAACGTTTATTAAAATAAACGAAAATTTCGTTCATCAAGCGGCCATTTCTTCGTACCACAATAAAATCGATTTGGCAACATCGATTTTTTTAAATATAAAAACGATTTTGTCAAACATCGATCCCAAATGAACAATAAGAGGCTAATAAATACGAAAACTTCTAAGATAAACGAAAAAATTTCGTGCGACCAACGAAATCGTTCGTAATATACACAAACGTTCATTAAAATAAAAAAAAAACATTTCATTTCATTCACGAAAAATAATATCGTTATCAACGATATCATTCGTGCAGTGTACATTAAATGTGTAAAATTTACGAAAGCTTTCGCTCACCATACGGCCATTCTTGTTCATGAAATGAACGAAACTTACTATTTACAATGCACGAAAATACTTCGTTGCAGAAAACGACGAATGAATTCGTGCATTGCATGATTTATTATATTCACGAATTTATGTTATCAGTGCATCTTACATCCCATTCCAAAGTGTTTGACAGAGAATGGAGCCCTGAGTAACGCCCGCTGCGACTCGCATTGCCTTCTGCCCTTTTGTTCGTCTGGTACAGCAGTGCTCTACTCTGGAAGTAGCTCTTCAGGATCTGGCTCATTCTTTTATGCCACGCGGCGGCATTGGTCTATTCGAGGCTGGATGGCCCGGTGACTTCCCTGACTTTGGCAGCAACATCAGTTTCTGCACCTTCCTCATTTCGGGGATTACTATCGTCTAAAGACTTCAGCATGTCTGAACATGTCCGGATATGCCAGGATCACAGCTTTCAGCGCCGCTGTTGGTATTCCATCCGGACCAGGGTTTTTTTTTTGATTTTAGTCACATCGACGCGTCTTTGAGCTCGTCGTTAGTCACTTGCCACTCGACTGTGTTACCTCCTTCTTCTTCGCCATACGGTGTCGGTGACCAGGTAGTTGAATCGTGATTCGGGAAGAGACCCTCAACGATTATCTTTAGCTTACCCGGGCATATTTCAGCTGGTGTCGACGGACCCTCATCTTCGTCATGACGACTCAGTACGCATCCCCCAGGGACTGGCGTTTATTTCTCAGCACAGCTACTTATGGCAATTGGCTTGCTAAGCTTGATCTCCTGTTTTAAAGAGTCCCTACCTTCTAGATACGTCGCTTGCGCTCCTCTCTCACTCTCCGATCTTGCGCTCTGAGCCCGCCTTCTGGATCTACGACAAGCAGCGTATAGCATACTGAGTTACTCATTTAACCAGTAAGCTGCACGCCGTCTACTACATGGCCCTAGTTTTCGTGACATTGAAACGTCACAAGCCGTCACAATCCTTCTTGTTAGCCGTCAGCCGTATCAACGTATTTGATTCCGTTGTTCGCCGAAGTAACTCAACAAAGAGGTTTTCGTTAAAGGCTTTCGTCTTCGACTTTAGCTTGCCGCCCGTCCTTCTTCGTGCTGCAGCAGGGTTCCATTGACCGATGCGGTAGCGAATCGCCTGGTGGCCTCTATGGGGATACTTCCCTCACACTCTTCAGTCCATGTTCGCCGTCAGTCAAGGACTACAGAATGTGGCGAAATTTCTCTCGGTACCGATATCCGTTTCGTGAACCATTAAGCTCCTAGCTCCTCGCTTCGCCGTGATCTACTCGTTATAGTCCTCGGCGGTTGAGCTAGCCTCCACAACGTGCCGACAGGTAGGTGTCGAGTCTGCAGCCAATTTGCACCACAAGGAAATTTTTTTACAAGATAACTTTTGCAAATGAAACTTTGAGAATTTCATTTAAAATATTAGGCATATTTTTGTTTAACATATTCAATTTTTTCAAATTTCTCCAAAATATTTCGGGGGGGGTTTCGTCCCCAAAACCCCCCCCCCGCTACTACGCCACTGCAGCGAAGGTACTTTTATCGAGCCAAACAAACTGTCAAAATTCGGAGCCAAACGAGCATGACGTCATACAATGGAAATAAGCAGAACAAGTATTGCGATTTTATATAAAAAAAAATTTGTTATTCACAGTAGGCTTCACTTTTCATGTTCGTGTTAGTATTTTACAATGTTATTTAGAAAGATATTTATTGTTTTCTATATAAAAGAATAAAAAACATTTTACTTATGCTCTTTTTCATCAAATTTGTGTTTGTTTAAAGAAACTGGATTTTTTTTGCTTTTCTTAATTTTTTGTTGCTCAGTATCAAACGTATAACTTCTCTTTTGATTCACATATTGAACCACTTGAAAAATTATTTTAATAAAAAAAACGCTTTTAATCCACCTAACAGTGTGATGAGACATTTCTTATAACTCTTATCACTCTCTTCGGATATTATATCGTTTGAGAACATTTAGAACTTGATGCTTCGCGATGTTTTTGATAACACATACTACATGGGATAGTGGCAGGACTCAGAGAATCGCTCAAATCAGCATAGGACAACATCAGTGCTAGAAATCTCAAACCAAATCAATGAGAAAGCGAAAAAATGGCCAATAAAATAGACATACAAACGAATTATTGCTAATGCTCTGTTAATAAAATATCTAAATTCCTCAATAAATGCATTGTGGTGGGAAAACTGAATTTTCCTAAAGGGGTTATGTATATTGTACTGAGCCAAAAAAATCGATTTTTTTAATCGATTTGAAGTTTATACTTTACTCAAATTTACAACGCGACTGAGAACTAAGAAATCAACGCTTTTTCTTGAAAAAAGCGATAGTAGCAGTGATACCATTCAAAGAAAATCAACAGTGAATATTTCCAGACTTGGTTTTATTTCCTATTTAAGAACTATTGTGTTTTTTACATCCTAGATTGCATGATTCAGTGATCGAAACCCAAAACTTCATAAAGTATTTGAAATTATTAAATTAAAATTTGTGTTTGCTATTGAAATTGACAAAATGATAGTATATATAGAATATAGTCCCTTTGGCGTTGGTTAATTTTTCGGTCCCACCTATCGCCCTTACGTTTTTTTACAATACCAATTTTACAATTTGTGGGAGTTTGGTGAAAATCGATCTTACTGTCCAAACGGCATAATTCCGAAACAGTAATTTTTGAAGTTTTAAAATTATGCAGAATTAATTTTTCAGACAATAGTAACAGAGTTCGTGTCTTTAGCAAATTTGTTGAGACTTTATTGTAGTCATGAATATTAACCTGAGAAAATTCACCATAAATACTTCTTGGACGATATACCGTCAAAATTACTTTATCAAATGATGCGCTGTTCGTTTGTAAAACTCATCGAAGATACTAAACCTCCGAAATTGGCGGTTTCAAAATGATGCTATCTTGACCTTAAATTATTGTTTTGGAACATTTGACCTATACATATAATGGGTCATACAACAAAAATCAAATTCTCATCAAAATCGACCAGGACCTGCTAGAGTCGAATGGAAATCGTCATTTTTCATAAATTTCTCTCTACATTCGGAAAGTGTTATCCTCGTTATTAATCATATTACGTTTTCGTCTCAACTCGACGCATTCCCAAAATAAAAACCTATTTTGATCCACCTAGTGGTGCAATTGGGCTTTTCTCATTTGTCCAGACTACGATTCCATGGCTGGTTATGTTCAATACGATGGTGGAAATGAATATTACATGTTCAGTACGATTTGCACATACGTACAATCGATCGACAGCCACGATCTTGAGATACTATGTGATACTGAAACATCTGGCATCAAAAATACAAATTTGATCTTGAAAATTTTTCATTTCAGTTTATATGGGAATTTGCTGTGTGATTGCACTCTTCAACTCCTAACTCCGGAACCGGAAGTCCAATCAATAAAAAAATCAATTGCAGCCGATGGGAAGGTTGTACCTTTCATTTGAGACTAACTTTGTGCAAATCGATCCAGCCATCTCTGATTAACAGAGGTCATATTTTTTTACACATACACACATACACACATACATACATACACACACATACATTTTCCGATCTCGACGAACTGAGTCGATTAGCATATGACACTCGGCCCTCCCGGTCGGGATTAGATTGACGAATTTTAGAGTGAATGAGAAAGGCAAAAACATTTTTAGCAAATGTTTCATAGACATTAAATCAATTTTAACTTCGCTTTCTATTAAATAAAGACCCTCATTACAGTACATCTCTACAAAAGCGAGCTCAATTTGAAAAGAAATTTGAGGATTATGATTGATTACAGAACTCTGGAATTTTCTATTGGAATGTTTTCAGGCAGGAATTTGATATTGATGCTATTAGGCAACTGTGAAATCAAGACCAATAGATCAATTACATATCAGGACCCCATTCCGACAATTTATCAAAAGTCCTCATGATGTTTACAACAACAGGTTATCAATATACGGATCAGATAATTGTTATTGTAATATTGAATTAAATCAGTCTGCATCAATAAATTTTCAATTGCAATCCAATATATTTTTTGGGTGTGGTAGGGAGGGAAGTTGTTAAACCCCAAAACCTTCTCTTGGCTACGCCGTTGCTTGGAGTTATTTACTTCACTTTCATTTTCCGATATGTTTCGATCGATCCGTTGGTTATAAGTTAGAAAAATTGCAGTCAGAAGGTTCGTACAAATGAACATTTTTGCACTGATAAGGTATCAAGTTCCTTCCAGACAACTTGGAAGTGTTCGGTGATTATTTCTAGCGGTTGTAGATAGAAAAATGAAATACAAAATTCTTTTTATCGTAATAATGTTTGGCTTATTTCAATGGATTATTACTATATTGAACAATAAATGGGCGACAAAAGGTAATCCACAAACAACAAGCCATAACTTTTAAAGTATTCAAAATAGATATTTTATGTCTTCAGTAAAGTTATTCGCAAAAATAAGAGCTACAAATTTGCTGAAGGCATCATTTCGATATAATCACTTCCAAGAAAATTTGTGAAAATATCTCACTCATAGGGAGATTAATCAGTAAAAGCACAATACCAAAAGAAAGGGCGTATTGCCTCCATTATATTCTCCGAAGATACTATTGACCTAAAATAAGCCGTTTTGGCGTTAATAATAGATTACATGTTTTTGGTCATATTTCTGGCAATGGGAAATGATAAAAATCTTTCGTCCGCATTCAATGTTAAATATCTCTTTTGATAACAGTCCGATTTCAACAATCTATATCTTGTTTGAAAGGTATTCGTTAAAGCTGTCTAAAAACATATAAAGTGTTAATCTATGTTGTCAATTTCGGCAGATAATTTAAAAAAACTGCAAAAAACGCCATTTTTACACATTCAAACATTCATATCTTGGAAACTAAACATCAGAATCAAAAACAAATTAATAGCGTTCATACTGTTTTTTAGTTCTTTCATTTAAAATTGGTTTGGAAAAGATCGGTTCAGCCATTGCTGAGAAACACGAATGAGAATTTGTCCGTTACATACACACACACACACACAGACACACACACACACAGACATTGTCCCAAATCGTCGAGCTGAGTCGATTGGTATATAAGACTCGGCCCTCCGGGCCTCGGAAAAAATCTTGAAAGTTTGAGCGAATTCTATACATTTCTTTTATAAGAAATGTAAAAAGGTGATCGAATACGTTCGAGCTTGCACATTTTTGGGTGATGCCAGTTTAACGCGCTTGTTTTTCTAGTTGCCAGTTTTGCGGGTTTTACATCCGCGAGTCTATTACTATGAGTGTTTATAGTACAAAGCTGATGCAAAAATGGAAAATAAATGCATTTTTTTTTCAATTTGATGCAAATTTTTTATACATTCTTAGAGTGATCTGCCCCTAGTGTAATATTAACATTTAAATAATGTTAATATTTCGCTTAATGATAATTATTAAAAAATATATGTTCACTGATATTCAAATTTGGCACTATTTCAAACACCGGAACAGCTCTGGGTAGTGTTAATAATCTTCCACCGACAGTGGAAATATGAAGGTATTCTCATAGTTAAAGTGCAGCTAAAATTTTGACAAATTTGTGTATGCATTCCACTTATACATATGTACCTGTTTCAAATTTATCTTACGCTGCAAATTCGACTGTTTTTTGTCACACCCCAATCAGACGGCAAGCGGCAAAAATCAATGCATTTCGTTCTTAGTTGCGGATCAGTTGAGAACCGGAAAAAGCTTAAATTCTTTATACGATGTTATTTATCGTACTGATTTTTACAAAATAAAACTAAACACTTAATTTTGAATTTTTAAATGCACAAAGTTAACTTCTAACTGAAGCGTTCGGGTTAAGGTTGCACAGAGAATGCGCAAAATTCGCAAACGAAAAAAGCAGTTTTTTTCCACACCGTATGTCAGATCTTCATAAAAATCAATCAGCGTATGTAGAATGTTGTTACAGTACTGCTGATTGATTTTTATGAAGATCTGACATACGGTGCGGAAAAAACCTGCTTTTTTCGTTTGCGAATTTTGCGCATTCTCTGTGCAACCTTAAGTCATTTGAAATTTAACTAAAAATAAAAGGTTGCCAAAATTTAAAAAACCCCAATGATTGGTCCAATGTTGCCAATCCTCTTTACGCAACTCTACTATTAAAAACTCTGGATAAAAGTACCTTCGCTGGTCTATTACTATGAGTGTCTATAATGAGCACCCGTTGCACTCGCACTCACACAACTGACAAAGTAAACAAACCACCGAGAATTATCAAACATGAACTTCATTCATCATGAGTTCATTCGTGTCGTCATCTTTTAAAACTCAATAACATTCATTAATGAATCCAAAAAAACTTAGTGAATCTCAAACTGTCAAATTTTATAGAACATTGCATGAAAAATGCTTAACCTCACTTTTTGACTGTTTAGAGAGCTTGTTTACATGGACTTGGATGTTTCATTCGACCACAATGCGAACTTATTAAAACCCTAAAGCTCGCCCTAAAGAATAAACTGAGTAAACCAAAAAGCGGCGATTACCAGTTTTCATGAGGATGCCATCACTTGCGGCTTTGGCGCTCAGTATTAATTTGTTGTTCAATCTCATGCAGAGGATTGAATGTTTGTATGATAAAAAAATTATTTCACAATAGAGCTTTCTTGTCAAAAAAATTTATTTGCCAAAATGCTTCTTTTTTATCCCTGAGTCGAAATTTCATATTGCCGCGATGTTTAAGTACCTCTAATTATTGAAAAAATCAAAAAGAAGACCTCGACTGAGTCGAATCGCTCGTTTTGTTTATGACAACACTAATAAGTGCACAGAAAAAAATATTTTGTAATTTTAAGTTTATTTTCATGCACATATTTGGAGCATGAATATAAATGTAAAATTAAGTTCCACCACTAACACACACGACTTGTCGTGCTTTCTTCAACGAATTTTATTATAATTTTACACGTGGATTGAAAATTACAGTTCCTTTAAACGGAAAACCAATGCGCTTCTTATGTATTTTTACTCGAATACTGCTGTAAAATAAATGACATGTAATATTACACGAATGAAAGTGTAAAATTGTATGCTGTTTGATGCTCCAATTGCTTTTAACGTAATTTTCAATCAAATTTTTGATTCAATCGTTGTATGTTTACATTCGTATTGATTTACATGTCGTTTAATTTTCATTATTTTTTGGTGTGTGCGAAAGCGACGCACAACTCAAAAGTAAGTTAAAAGAACTTATTTTGTAGGTTGTTTTATTAAAATTTTATCCGTGTAGCTTCCAAGCCGAGCGTCTGCTGATGTCACTTTCGTCCAATCACGAGTTGGTTCAGGATTGGTTCAAAAAACGGGACAGAGCTGGCGGATCGTATCATATCGATCCTATAGAATAACTGTTGTCAGATATTCAGTAACTCCAATTTGGTCCACATGATCTGCTTTGCTATATTCCACTTCCTTTGAATCTATTTTCTGGTGATGTAGAATTTAAAAGAGTTTATAACCTCTTCTGGCATGAATTTATTCTGAGTTCCAGCTGTGACGCTTATCGTACGCATAGCTCCGAGTTAACCATCTTCGAATTTTCTTGAATTAAAATACAGTTCACACTCTGGAAATATTCGACATTCAAGATCTTTGACAATCGAATGTTACAACATTTTCCAGATACTTTGCTGGTTTGAATCGAACGTTTGAAAAGAACAAAGTCGGTCTAACAACACGAAGGGTATCAACACTTCTTAACTTGTAAGGCATATTGTGACTCCAGTTCCCGACAGAACAATGTACAACCAAGAGCCAAAAAATCACTCATATTGTTTGATATACAAAGATTATATGGTACAAATAAAAATAGTTCCCTTTTCTTATTAGTTTTTAAAAAGAATATTTTTCTTATGTATTTAATTTTATAAACTTGTATTATGATATTACGTAAGAATGGACAAACCCTCCCTCCCCCTCAGATAAGAATTTGTAAGATATTTTGAAACTCCCCCTCCCCCCATATGCCTTTACGTAATTAGTGTATGGCCCCATACAGGAACAAACCTAAAATGATTTATTTTAGTAGAGTTACCAAATGGGCTGAGAGCAAAATAAGGACACACTGAATGTCGACTGCCCCAAACTACCCTCCCCCTTACAGTATCAGTAGATTATACCCTAACGGAAATGAATGAAAATAAGGACACACTGAATGTCGACTGCCCCAAACTACCCTCCTCCTTACAGTATCAGTAGATTATACCCTAACGGAAATGAATGAACAAACGAGTAGTTAATTTTGAAAAACAATCGATTTTTTATCGCCTTTAACTATGTAAGATTTAATATAATAAAAGAATCAATGTTCGTTTTCATGCACATATTTTTCAGTACCTACTGCTAATTTTCTCCACAAGACCTACATTATGTGTTTCAAACAACGTATTACTTCCTAAATCCGGCATGTTTGTTCACATTGCTTGATTAGAATCGTAGGTTTGGGTTCGATTGGAACTTTTAGTTTCAGTCTTCGCGCATCTCAATGTTTGTTATCTCTGGCGTAGACAAAGTTTCAATAGGGATCTTTAATTTGGAAAAATTGTGCCAGTTTTTCATATGTATTGGTAGCGGGTATCCTTACGAGTACACCCATATCATTCTTAAACCTTAATTTATTCATTTATGATTTTTAAATTTAAAAAAACCAAATTAAACTCAACCAGCAAACTGACAGTTGTCCTACTAAATGACGTATCTGCAAATATCTCGTTCGCCTCATTGTTAACCGGGATAGCACCCCACACAGCATGATCTGGTACTTTTTCAATCCGCTAGCAACCTGCCATCCCAAGTTTCATCTGCAAACTATGGTAGATCTGATAAGGCAACCTATAAGGTCGTGCAAGTCGCATGGGTTTGGATGTGTTATTATCCTAAAAGGAAACAAACTAAAAAATGTTTTTTTCAATAGTTTCGGGCCAAAAAATTGAAAAAGGACTGAGATATTAACTCACGGTACTAATCTGCATCAGAATATGCCTTAACCCGCACACCCCTAAAGATCCCTATTGACCTTTCTATTCCCGTTGAGAAAGAAAAGGCGCTGAATTATTTCGTGATGAAAACAAAATATTTTGCCGTGCAAAAATCGATGAAAACAAACCAATTTCCTTTGACTTGAGTTTGTATCTGTGGCTGTAAATGAGCTGTCAGAAATCTTAATAGGACTACCCAAAATATGGGTTACAGATAACCTAAGCGTTGGGTACAGAGCGGGTAACCCAAAGTTTAAGTAACGATGAAATAACCCAAAATTTGAGTAACGAGCGGACAGCCCAACATTTGAGCACTGAGCGGATAACCCAAAATTTGAGTACTGAGCGGATAACCCAAAATTTGAGTAAAGAGCGGATAACCCAAAGTTTGAGTACTGAGCGCATAACCCGAAATTTATAACGAGAGGGTAACCCAAAATTTCTGTAACATTCGGATAACCCAAAATTTAGGCTTCCAATATATAATATATGGATGCTTGGCATTCGCACTAAGAACAACCATCAATATGGGTATTTGAAAAGTAGCCATTCTTAGAAGCTGAAAATTGATGATGGGTGTCATTTGAAAGGTATTGATTAGTTGAAGGCGAAAATTGATGATTGGTGCCATTTTGAAATCCAAAATGGCGGCTTTCGGTCACCACAAAACACTGAAAACCACCATCAATATGGCTATCATTTAAGGCCCCCGTCGGGCAATCCGCCATTTTTCGTGTTTTTTTGCGGTTTTTTATTTTATTTTCAAAGAAAATGACAAAATATGAAAAAAAGAAAAAAATCACGACCTAGATAATTGTTTTTACTATGAATTGGCCGAAATGGAAAACTCAAAATTTTCCAACTCGGAAAACTGTGTGCTTTTTCCGGTTGAAAAAGCACACAGTTTTTGCAATCATGTGTTTAAAATTTTGATTTTTCCAATACAACATAGCTAAACAATTTTTCTAGGACGTGATTTTCTCCGATTTTCCATATTTTCCGCTTTTCATTGAAAAATTTCCATTTTACTAGAAGCAGTTTTTCCACCCGCACAGACACAACTAAAGTAAAATTTGTATGTATAGGTGCGCTAAAATGGAGCAATATTTTCAACCTGCTGTTTCTTTGATATTTCCTACATAACTACCCAAGTGTTGCATATGTATGGATTCGTTAGAAACCAAGGAATCTGATGGTACAAACGAGGGGCGATTCACTTAAGTATTTTCGATTCAGGCTAACGTATTGAATGGCGTATTAGTGTATTTTGCACGTATTGAAATGTAATGTGGGTATTGACGAGTATTGATGCATTAATTGAATTTTTTGTGATTGAGCGTATTTTAGCGTGTATTGCGATGGAAGTAATGTATTTGTGTATTTCATGTATCGAAAAAATTGAAGTGTATTTTGACGTTTATGTTGATGTTTTCGTTGTGAATTTTTCGTGGTCTTGAAACATTTAATTTTTCTACTCCGGTTTAAATTTTTTGATTTACAAAAGGTGTGAACAGCATTAAAACAACAGTGATCGTGATGTGTGAGTACGGTGAAAACTTTTTCATAGCAGATGAACAGTTCTGGTTGGCTTTGGAATCATTTTCCAACCAGAAAATACCTGTTTATTTAAAAAATGTTTTATCAGTGAACGGATATGGAAATATTTCTGCATTCATAAACATTCGAAACACCAGTTTTGCAGAACTTGAAGCCACAATACGTTCGTTCTTCCCAAATGGTAGCAAAGGGACAATTGACACACTTTATTTGTACCGGGATTCACCAGATATGTTCAAGATTGTTCCGGGCCATCGTGAGCTCTTGCTTGATTTGGCAAATAAATTGTTAGCTCAAAGAAGTGAGTTCTTTCAGGTAAAATTATTCTATGACTTCGATATGTGCATGACTAACATTCTTATAATGGTTTCAGATGTTATCCTTAAAAACATCATTCAATATCTCATCATCATTATTACAGCATAGCGGGTTGGAACAAGACAGCCACATTAGAATCATTAATCAATGGATTAAACTAAACGTCAGCATTCCTGCAAATGTGCATTTGAATATTAAGATGATGTCCAGCGACACTGCTATAGTGTGCTGTTTTAAATGTGATCGGGAAATTGAAATAAAAACCAGAACACTCGTCATCGAACCGTCAGTGGATGGTTGGAAAATACGTCAAGCATTTTGAGTTGCATTCAACCGAGAATTCAGGCCCGGAAGGTATACCCGCAACACTTATTCTTTTCAATTATTTTAAAAGAATTGTTTAACTTGACCAGTGATTTCTCGTTGCATTAGTTTGAGTCTGTAGACAATATATAAATTACGAATATTAGATTAATCCATCTAGTCATACAAAAGATTTAAAGCTATTGATTTGATGCTTATGCAATACGATATTATACAGTTTCATAAGTGTTTTTGATTCCAGCATCCAGATATACACCTGATGAAAGTGCTTCAGAAGATGAGAACAATTTCACGGATGAACTAGACCGTCACGTACTTTAACTTGTCCATGAGCAGAGATTCGATCGGACAACATTAAAACCTAAAATTAGTAGATCTATGAAACGAAACGTAAAGATGGCGACAGAAAGTGCGAATGATGTTAAGCAACGTAAGATCACACAGTTTTTTGCTACAAGCACCTTATCAAAACAATCTGAAACAGTTGTAACAATGGCAAAGGAACCGCCACAAAATGATAATCAGCGTGTTCTAGCCCTAGTTGAAAAATTACATTTGACTAGTATGGTGAAAACGATTCTAAGAGAAACCATTAACAACGACTATAAGAATATTCTCACAGGCACATCGAATGCCAGAGGTGCTCGATACAGTGCGGAAGCAAAAGACATTGGTGCGTATCTTTACATGATGGGTGGAAAAAAAGATTATGAAGATCTAGTAGTAAATCTTGGCCTTCCTTCGCTGAGCACAGTTTTGCGACATATTCATAAATCATGCGAAAAAATTGTGGAAGGTAAACTTCGCGTTAAACAGCTCTTGCAATTTCTAGAAACAAGAAACCTACCAAAAATAGTGTTTATATCCGAAGATGGAACTAAAATTACAGCAAGAGTAGGATACGATATAGAAAATGATCAAATATCCGGTCTTTGTCCGAAGCTTGATATGAATGGAATTCCTGAAATTGCGTCATATCCTGCCAAAACCCCAGAGCTTATCAAACAATATATGAACAACAACGCGAAAAGCTCTATTGTATATGTGATTTTAGCCACTCCAATAGCCAAAGCAACGATATCTTTTAACCTTCTCAGTTTCGGTACGGATAATAAGTTTACCATCTACGAAGTATTACTACGATGGGCGGTTATGGAAAAAGAAATGGACAAGTATGGAATAACGTTGATCGGCTATGGTTCAGATGGCGACAGTCGGTTAATTGGCAGCATGAAAGTACGAATGGGTATCCCTCGTTCTATTAGGGATTTACCGTGCGGTATTCCTGCGGATTGGAGTAATTGATATGCAGCTAAGGGGCAACATAATGTAATTTATGTTCAAGATACCACTCATATAATCAATAAGCTGAAAAATTCCTTGTTGTCATATACCAGAAATCTTCAAATTGGTAAGTTGTATGGCAATCTAATTTTGTACTTCATTTAACTATTCAATGTTTTATGCTAATTTTTCACAGGAAAGTTTCCTGCTTCAAGAGGCCATCTAGAAATTATTGCTATGGATGGAAAAGAACATACGGGATTATTACAATCTGATTTAGAACAACTTGACAAAATCATACGTCTCCCAACCTTTGAACGGAACGGATCGTTATATTTCACAGTGGTGTTCGGTGTGTAAATTTTAGTGAGTTCAAGGTCATCCTTTGTTCGTTCGTTAGCTGCCGTTCTGCTGGTGCCGACAGTAAATCCAGTACATTGTTTTCGCTGGTGCGGAACAATCGACGTTGTTTGCAGATAAGTTTTGCTTTATTTTTTCCCTCGTTTGCTTTCTTTCCTTTTCCCAATTTTACTCTACCTTGTAATCAAATAATAAGACACATTCCCGTTTATATAACGCTCTGCCCTCGTGCTTAAATGGCCGAGGGCGAAATACCATCTGATGTAATCATGGAAGTCCCTGATCCCCCTAATACTCGCATTGCACCCCGTATAAAGCAGTACCCAGAAGGTTCCTCTGGGCCATGGGTGGTATATTTTCGGACCGGAGAGAAACCGGTTAATATATTAAAACTTTCTCGAGATCTGACTGCTAATTACCCGGCTGTAGCTCAGATAACACGTGTTCGGGCAAACAAGATACGTGTTCTAGTGAATGATCTCGGCCAGGCAAACGCGATTGCTTGCTGTGAGCGCTTTACACGGGAATTTAAAGCGTATGTGCCTTGTGTGGCCTGCGAAATCGATGGGGTAGTGTCCGAACCGGGCCTGAAATGCGAAGAACTGTTGGAGCACGGGGTTGGCTGCTTTAAGGACCCCTCTCTTGAACAGATTAAGATCTTAGAATGCAAACAATTGTATACCGCAAACACCGAGGGAGGTAAGACTACCTACTCTCTATCAGGCTCGCTTCGGGTGACATTCGCCGGGTCCTCTCTTCCCAACTACATCCTCCTTGACAGGGTTCGCCTACCAGTTCGCCTGTTTGTACCGCGGGTCATGAGCTGCAGCAATTGCAAGCAGTTGGGCCACACAGCCACATATTGTGGAAATAAGAAACGATGCGGCAAATGCGAAGGAGAGCATGAGGATGACTCTTGCGACAAAGAAACTGAAAAGTGTATTTGCTGCGGGGGCCCTTCACATGCTCTTAAATCATGCCCTGCGTACAAGCAGCGCGGGGATAAAATTAAGCGCTCCCTTAAGGAACGCTCAAGGCGTTCTTATGCAGAAATGCTAAAGAATGCTTCGCCATCTCTCCTGTCCGAAAATCCCTATGCTGGTTTGGCTAACGTTGAGCAAGAATCTGACGACCCACGAGAGGGAACATCTTTGGTTAACCCAGGGGAATCCAGGAAGAGGAGAAATCCAGCCTCCCCTACATTGCCCCGTAAGGGTGCCAAGGTGTCGTCCACTCAGAGTGCGCCATCTACAACCAATAAATCCAACGGAAGTGATGCACAAAAGCCGAAGCAATTTGCTCCAGGACTTGGAAATATTAATTCTAACAAGGAGTACCCACCACTTCCAGGGACACCAAAAACCCCAAGTGTCCCCTTTTTTCAAACAGATACTCAGTCCAGTAACAGACTAATGAAATTTTCTGACATAGTAGACTTAATTTTCACAGCTTTCAATGTTACTGATCCTCTTAAAAGCCTTCTGATACGTTTTCTCCCTATAGTGCAAACATTTTTGAAGCAATTGACTACTAAATGGCCCCTCCTTGCAGCGATCGTATCCTTCGATGGCTAAGTCATCGAACGAGGTCACCGATTCGATCACTGTTCTACAGTGGAACAGCAGAAGTATCCTCCCGAAAATCGATTCCTTTAAATTTTTACTAAATAGTTTAAAATGTGATGCTTTCGCATTATGTGAAACTTGGTTAACTTCCGATATAAATCTCAACTTCCACGACTTTAATATAATTCGTCTGGATCGAGAAAACCCTTATGGAGGAGTACTTTTGGGGATCAAAAAGTGCTATTATTTCAACCGAATTAACCTCCCTTCGACACCAGGCATTGAAATTGTCGCTTGTCAAGTTTTAATCAAAGGTAAAGACCTTTGCATTGCTTCCATCTACATTCCTCCTAGAGCCTCGGTAGGGCACCGAACGCTTTGTAATATCACGGAATCCTTACCGGCACCGCGGCTAGTTCTGGGAGACTTTAACTCGCACGGTACGGTATGGGGCTGTCTTCATGATGATAATAGATCTTTGCGATAATTTCAACATGACCATCTTAAACACGGGAGAAATGACGCGGATTCCTACACCACCAGCACGCGCAAGCGCGTTGGATTTATCGCTTTGCTCGACATCGCTACAGTTAGATTGCATGTGGAAGGTGATCCCTGATCCCCACGGTAGCGATCATTTGCCTATCGTGATTTCAATTGCTAACGGTTCAAGACCATCGAAAACAATCAATGTCTCGTATGACCTCACACGGAACATTGATTGGAAGAGTTACGCGACCGCGATATCCGTTAAAATCGAATCCACTCAAGAACTTCCTCCGGAGGAAGAGTACAGGTTTTTGGCTGGCTTGATTCTCGACAGTGCGAATCAAGCTCAGACTAAACCAGTACCCAGCGCGAATACCCATGGACGGTCTCCCACCCTGTGGTGGGATAAAGAGTGCTCAGAGCTGTACGCGGAAAAGTCCACTGCATATAAGGCCTTCCGGGAAGACGGGTTACCCGCTAGCTATCAACACTACGCGTCGTTAGAAAGGCGAATGAAGAGTCTAATGAAAGCCAAAAAACGCAGTTATTGGCGCCGGTTCGTCGACGGGTTAACGAGAGAAACAGCGATGAGCACTCTTTGGGGTACGGCTCGACGTATGCGTAATCATAATAGTACCAACGAGAACGTGGAATATTCAAACCGTTGGATATTCGCTTTCGCCAAGAAGATCTGTCCGGACTCTGTCCCGGTACAGAAAACGTACCGCGCCGCGTCTTCTCACGATACCGCGAACGAAACACCGTTTTCGATGGTGGAGTTCTCACTTGCTCTCTTATCGTGCAACAATAACGCCCCAGGGTTAGACAGAATCAAATTCAACTTGCTGAAGAATCTGCCTGACACTGCAAAAAGGCGCCTGTTGAATTTATTTAACAAGTTTCTTGAGGGTAACATTGTCCCTTATGAATGGAGGCAAGTGAAGGTCATCGCCATCCAAAAACCAGGAAAACCAGCCTCCGACCACAACTCGTATCGACCGATGCTGTCCTGTATTCGGAAGTTGTTCGAGAAAATGATCATGTTTCGCCTCGACAATTGGGTTGAAGCAAATGGCTTACTGTCAGATACACAATTTGGCTTCCGCAAAGGCAAAGGGACGAACGATTGCCTTGCGTTGCTTTCTACAGAAATCCAAATGGCCTATGATAACAAAGAGCAGATGGCATCAGTCTTCTTGGATATTAAGGGGGCTTTTGACTCAGTTTCTATCAACATTCTGTCAGAGAAGCTGCACCAGTATGGTCTTTCACCAATTTTAAATAACTTTTTGCTAAACCTGTTGTCTGAAAAGCACATGCACTTTTCGCATGGCGATTTAACAACATCGCGATTTAGCTACATGGGTCTTCCCCAGGGCTCATGTCTAAGTCCCCTGCTCTACAATTTTTACGTGAATGACATTGACGATTGTCTTACCAATTCATGCACGCTAAGGCAACTTGCAGACGACGGGGTGGTCTCTGTTACAGGGCCCAAAGCTGCCGACTTGCAAGGACCATTACAAAATACCTTGGACAATTTGTCTGCTTGGGCTCTTCAGCTGGGTATTGAGTTCTCCACGGAGAAAACTGAGTTGGTTGTTTTTTCTAGGAAGCGTGAGCCGGCGCAACTCCAGCTTTTATTAATGGGTGCAACGATCAACCAGGTTTTCACATTTAAATATCTCGGGGTCTGGTTCGACTCTAAAGGTACCTGGGGATGTCACATTAGGTATCTGAAACAGAAATGCCAACAAAGGATCAATTTTCTCCGAACAATAACTGGAACATGGTGGGGTGCTCACCCAGGAGACCTGATCAGGTTGTACCAAACAACGATATTGTCGGTGATGGAGTACGGGTGTTTCTGTTTCCGCTCCGCTGCGAACATACACTTCATCAAACTGGAGAGAATCCAGTATCGTTGCTTGCGCATTGCCTTGGGTTGCATGCACTCGACCCATACGATGAGTCTCGAAGTGCTGGCGGGCGTTCTTCCGCTAAAAAATCGATTTTGGGAACTCTCATATCGATTGCTCATCCGATGCGACATTCTGAACCCGTTGGTGATTGAAAACTTCGAGAGGCTCGTCGAGCTTAATTCTCAAACCCGATTTATGGCCTTGTACTTCGACTACATGGCACAGAGCATTAACCCTTCTTCATATACTCCCAACCGTGTTCGTTTCCTAGATACTTCTGATTCTACTGTATTCTTCGACACATCCATGAAGGAAGAGATTCGTGGAATTCCGGACCATATACGCCCGCAGGTGATCCCCAATATATTTTATAATAAATTCCGAGAAGTCGACTGCGACAAAATGTTTTACACTGACGGATCAAATCTCGATGGGTCCACTGGCTTCGGTATCTTCAACAATACTATCACCGCTTCATTCAAGCTCAATGATCCCGCTTCAGTTTACGTCGCAGAGTTAGCTGCAATTCAGTACACCCTTGGGATCATCGACACTCTGCCCACAGACCACTACTTCATCGTTTCGGACAGCCTCAGCTCTATCGAGGCTCTTCGTGCGGTGAAGCCTAAAAAGCAATTACCGTATTTTCTGGGGAAGATACAGGAGTCCTTGTGTACGTTATCTGAAAAATCTTATCAGATTACCTTTGTTTGGGTCCCCTCTCATTGTTCTATCCCGGGCAATGAAAAGGCCGACTCATTAGCAAAGGTGGGCGCATTAAATGGTGACATATACGAAAGACCAATCTGCTTCAACGAATTTTTTAGTATTTGTCGTCAGAGGACGCTCAACAGTTGGCAAACCTCGTGGAGCAATGGGGAACTTGGACGATGGCTACATTCGATTATCCCAAAGGTATCAACGAAGCCTTGGTTCGGGGGGATGGATGTGGGTCGGGATTTTATTCGTGTAATGTCCCGACTTATGTCCAATCACTACACCATGGATGCGCATTTGCGGCGTATTGGGCTTGCGGAGAGTAGTCTGTGCGCTTGTGACGAGGGCTATCACGACATCGAACACGTTGTCTGGGTGTGCGCCGGATATTGTGACGCCAGGTCTCAGTTAAAGGAATCCCTTCGGGCCCGAGGTAGACCACCCAATGTACCAGTCCGAGATATGCTGGCAACTCGTGATTTCCCCTATATGTCCCTTATTTATACCTTCATAAAAACGATAAATATCCCAATTTAGCCCCTCTCTTTTATTTCTCGTTTTTAGAGTTTCCTCCGCCCTTTGGAACCGATCAGCTCCAGAGTGCCACTATGTAACCGCCATCGCCCTTACCACTACGCCTGCATAGAAGGAAACTGAAGCGAGAGCGACTCGAAGTCCGATGACTTTTGAAGGATTCCCCGCGGGTCCGAAGAATACCATCCGCCAATCCGGTACTCGACGACTTACTATACTGAGGCGCAAATTTGATTCGCTGATCCCCCTCCCCCCCCCCGCCGTTCGAGCGAAAGTTGCAAGTTTTGCTCTTCTTTCCCTGTCTCTCCCCTGTCCTTGATACAACTGCTGCTACACTGATGCGGAAATAAGCCACCTTTTGAATATCTTGACCAAGCATAAGTTTTAGTTAAAAAATTCAAATTAGTATTCTGTATTCCTAGTTTTAAGATAGCTATAATTTTTACTCTATATTGAAACTCTTGTCCTCCATCTTGTAAATAGAATTGAATCCCTAGTTTTAAGATTTCTGTGAAATTTCTCATAAATATTTGTTCCCCCTTTTGTGTACTACACTATATTGTTAGTTTTAAGATAACCGTAAAATATTTCATAAAATACTATTACTCCCCCTCTTGTATATCAAAGTGAATCCCTTGTTTTAAATTTTCTCATAAAAAAATCTTTTGGCCCTCTTTTGTATATTGAATCTTATTTCTAGTCTTAAGATAGCTGTAAACTTTCTTTTCCTTTGTAAAAAAAATATTTCAACATTGTAACCTCCTAGTTTTAAGATATCCAACATGTAAAAACAAAAGCATTTGGCACCGCCAAGCTAACGCATTTGTGCCTATCAAATAAACGAAATGAATAAAAAAAAAACTTGACAAAATGAGTGTGAAAACGTTTCACAAGCTCATCGATCCACGTGTGACGTTGTGGTTGAAGAAATATCCTGGAACTAATGGCACAGTCGCCTACATTAGTCTAATGAAAGCAATATATGATTCCTATGAAAACGAATTTATAAGTCCATTGGAGCGAATTGAAAATATTTGGTTTGCTGCCTTTTTTATCCGAGTTTGGCACCATTGGATAAAAGGACACAAGGAACTCAAACTGGACGACAACTTTATAACAGATAACGCAGAGCTGGGAATAGAGCTTAATGCTCATTCATTAGTTAATTACTTGATTTTATGTCGCGGTTTGAGCATGCCAGAACTATTTCTGCCTACACTTCTTAATTCACAGCATAACGAACGGTCGTTTGCAAATGCAAGGTCAATGACTGGAGTACAAAATACTGTCATCAATTTTGATATTATGGAGTATTTAAACAAGGCAACACGATTTGAATTCTTAGATGAGCTTAGAATACAACTCAAAGATAAATTTACATTTGCCAGGGGAAATTATAAGCTTGTTAATTCCAGTTATTTAATTCTCCCATCCAACGCAGAAATTGGTTGTGCTGTGAATAAAGGTCAATTGAGAGCCACTCAACTTCTAGATTATGTAGGTTTGGAATGGGGAGAACACGACTTTAAATGTGCGGTTTCTGATTTAAATCGTAGCAACATTTATCCTATAAATGAAGTCAACTTACAAAGCTATTATGAACACGATGGAAATGTAGCTGAAAACCTTGTGGATTGCGACGACGCAACTGACCTAATTTTCGAAGCAGATACCCTGCTAAACCAGATGGGATCGGACTTTAATACAATCTGCAAATATACTTCAAGTATTATCAAAAAGCGGAAAATATTCCCAAATTTCTTAATTCAGATTTTTTTTCTAGATGACAAGCGAACGCCGCGTGGCTTTTTTAAGGTAATGACTGCTACAGGAGAAGTTTTGTTGGCACGTAAGGGAACAGTTGTTTGGTTACTTTCAACGGATCATACAAAGATAAGCAATGATAGGTTACTACGATTTCGAGCAACATCTGATGAGGATAAAAATCCAGTGAAATCTGATGAAAACAATATTCTTGATTTCATAACAGTTGGGGATTGGTTTGTTTATTTGGAAAGCCTGAAGTTATTGGCTGCTCAAGTACTAGGGTTCGTTTATTTGCAGGGGAGGTTAAAAAGAGAAAGGGAATGCAGTCTAAAGACAGTCCCCATTAAACCACCAGATCACTTAATTAACCCCAAAGGTATAGGCATTGTTTGTAATAAGTTTAATATGCTGTCGGATGCAAGTTTGAATGTTGTATCGGATTCTTCAAAAATAAACATCGAAAGATATGTGTCTCACATACAAAGACCACGTTTGTTCAAGCAAACGTTTAAATTTTCAGAAAAGACAATGAAATATCTAGACACATTAAATGCCTAACAATGTTAAATAGTATAGATTTATTTGGTTGTAAATAATATTTTTGCGTCATATATTTGGTTCGATATTCGGTTAAATTAAAAATATCCAAAAGACGAAACATAGTTTCAATAACGACACGACTAAACTTTTTTCATAACATGATTCGATTTGTTGTACACGGATTAAAAATAAAAGTCACTCATCTCTTTGAGAATTCATGGTGTCTAGAAATATCCACATGTACAGTACAGCATGACGCAATGGTTTATTTTGCTGATCGGTAAGTTTTTACAAATTCTTTCTATTTACAATTATTTATCAAAATGAAAAAGTTCCGCATTCCAAATAATGCTATTGTATCTGCAGATTCACTTCTGGTAAAGATATGATGCATTGATCTAGGATTGATGAACGAAAGTTAATTTGACACCTCAAGCATTCGCATGGGACAAAACACCCAAAAGAAAACTCCTTCTAATGATTTGATTCATTCGTTGGTAATCGTACCACTTAGGTCGATCTATACATCCGGTGGCTATACTGTATTACGAACAGCCCTCGTTATCTGTGGTTATATTGTAAGTAATTATTGTGCCTTGCAGGATAATCGCTCGATATGCGATTATATGAAAGCTCAATTGAGATAGGCGCGTGACAGCCGCCTATATAAATTTATAGGCAGCTTTTTCCTTGAAGCTTTCGAAAAGCACACAGCTGGCAGAAAAATAAAGCTCCACTGAAATCTATTTGCGGAGCAACTGCGGCTATATTTGATGCGCCTTTCAGACGCCCGCAATGTGAGATTTTATTATAAGCGCGACAATAACTGTGGTATGAGAGACAATTCATATACCACTTGGACAGAAAAACGGTTATTTTGAACCCCCTCGTCAGACTCTGCGGATATACATGGACAATTCTAATACTCTTACCTCCCTCCCACGACGGACACGTTGATTTTTCCGATATATGGCCGAACATTAATTAAACTTAAACAAAAAGCACAATTTCTTGTAAAAAGTAAATCGCTGAGAATATTAAAGAGGACAAAAGATTTTTGAGACGAACTGAGGCAGAAGGCGCAATTTATCAATTACACAGTGCCAAGACGAGTAAAAGTCAATCGAAACTTCGACAGGAAGGTTTATGGAATATAGTCACTCACAGGCAGAATCAACACTTATCAACTGAGAAGTTTCGGTTCCAGCATTGCCTGGAGAACAATTTAGCTGATCCAATGTAGTACAATTGGTAGTGCGTATAGTCGGAATCATTGAAGTCGTTAGATTCAAATCAATTCAATTAATTTGGGTAGTGGGTTATGTTCTGAATCATTGAAGTCGTTAGATTCAAATCCTACCACAAAAACAGTTTTCATGCATTTTCACTCCCGCCATTTCATTTGTTTCTTTTTTGCCTGTTTCCTTGTATTACTGATTTAGTATAACAGGCCTCCGCGGTTTATCGTCTAAATCAAATACATGTAAATAATCATTAAAATATCCAATCAAATAAATTGTACGAAAACATGACGAAAAACTATAAAATGCAGCAGATTGAGTATATCATTCGTGTCGTTTTTCAGTATCATGCGAATTTCATTAGTATTTCTTTCGTTTTCTTTCTGTTATATGCTGAACTATATAATATGTATCCTGCCATTATAAGCATACTTGTCCCATGTTTTGTAGTATTCCCTATATACATGGGACAATTATGTGTAGAACGGCAGTATATGCTTTATATAATTTATAGTAATTTGAAACACAACTAGTATGAAAACAAAACACAAAAAACATCAAAATATCAAAAACAGTAACATTTCCATTGCATAAACACACAAATTTGAAAGTTAATTAACAGGGTTTTTGTAAATGATTTAAATTTACATTGCCTTTTTATTATTTAAGTATCCACGTGAACATTCATTATACCGTCTCCCTTCCAATGGACAAGCGCATGACTTTTTCGGAACCCCTTCCCTCCCACTAAATTGTCCGCGTGGTGTATGGTTAAAGGCTTATTGTAACTATTTACATAAGTGCTGATACAGGTTTGGTAATATCCATCTTCAATTTTAGAACCGCCCATCCATATTGGTTGGCTTAAACGAATGTTTACGCGTTGCGCTGCCTACAAAACTCAAGATGACTATGATATCCACGTTTGCATTGAAAAGTGCCGATTCTAGTATTAATCCTACACTCTGTAAAAACATATTTATTACAACAAAATAAAAAAAAATTGTTTTTCTGCTAAAATCATGTTAGCTTGTATGATAAATGGTGCATCCGACTTCCAGTTATGTGCAAGTGTGTGTTTCAGCCTAGTATCCCACGGTGTGTTTGTTTTATTTTGATGTATCTATCCCATGGTCCGTGCTCGAACGAAGCTGTCATGAGCGCACAAGCTGGTCCCACTTTGAATAGTCGTGACAGGTCGTGGCAACAGCCCGCAGATCTTCAATATCACTACTAACGTAAATCCTTGGCACCGTCTCGAGTGCGCTGGTACTTTCTACCGGTAGTCCTCTCGACGTATTAGTGCATTTTAACCACGTCGATATAACTGAAGAAACAACCGGCATTGAATTATATTCACGATTTGTCTACGTATTTCATATTTACCAAGCTATGCAGAATTCCACCGGGAATTATGTTATAATTTATTATATATCCTCACCTGGATTGCCTTCTGAAGATTTCATAAAGTGTGAACCGAAATTCGAAGTGCGAACAACATAAGGGATGATGGATCTTTAAGAATGGCAGTTTCTTAAGGTCTTACGAAATTGTATCCATGTTTTCCTTCCACACCTTTTAAAGTGTTGATCTGTGCATCCGAAACCTTGCGAGCTCGCTGTTACTTGCTATCCTTTATGGATGTGTGCTGTGCATAGGTGTCTGCTAGCGAGAGGTAAGATAATTAGAATCCATGTCTACAATAAATATATAGTAATGTTTCGATTATATCATGCCTGGTTTTATATATATATATATATATATATATATATATATATATATATATATATATATATATATATATATATATATATATATATATATATATATATATATATATATATATATATATATATATATATATATATATATATATATATATATATATATATATATATATATATATTCATTTAAATATATACATACTGATTTACATATGCATATAGATACGTACATATACATATTTATATATACAGATAAATGCATCCATATACGGATATATAAGCGTGATATAATCGAAACATCACTGTAATCGGTTTGTTTACCTGGACGTAAGCATACCAACCGAATCAGCCTTGGGAGGGATAAACCCATTCCACTTCGTACAAGTAACATGATCTCTCCGTCTGTTGCAAAACTTGCAAATGTTGCAAATCGGGAGAGTTCTGACAATTCTCTGTTGTATCGTTTTGATTCCTTCATGGGGTACAATGCCTTCGAACCGTTAGACACGGCCCTGTGCAGTGCATACTCGAGATCCAGCGCGTCCAACAGGGAGAGCCGGACAGTCAACGTCGTCGCAACGCTGCTCGTCTTCTTCATAGCTACATTTGTCGGGTTCAGTTCGTAGCCAAGCATCCGAGAATCTAATGAGATGGAAAATTCATATTAGTAATTAACAAGTAATAAGGAAGTTACGCGGAACCTAAAATATATATTTAACCTTTGTTGGTGTCGTCCTTGCTTTGCAATTTCGTAATACGTCAGGGAAAATGCGCTGAAAATGACTGTGCAAAGAAGATTCCCTCCTGCACCAAAACTATGTATTATCTTCTAGAGATGTCTGAAATATAAGTGTATTGCTTATATCGATGAAATTATATAGACACAATATTGTGTGAATCTACTTGGTCCGGTGACGGCGGCTGTCTTAGCGCGTGATTTGGATGGAACAGAGACGTCGACGATCAGCACATGTTTCACCGGTTCGGTCCACTAGTTAATGTACTTGATAAATAGCGTAATATGCCACAATTGAATGGCGGAAAATGCCCTAGCCGAATCAAACCCCAAATTACCCTCTTGCAGTAGATCAAAGAACAATGAGTTTCGCCGCAAATCGCTGGTGCTGCTGGAAGATGCAACCGCATAGTGCAAGGAGATTTAGTGAATTGCACAATCCTACTGACGGTTGCCTACTTCCAACCGAAAGACAAAATTCACCCTTTCTCTTCTCGGAGTGCGTTTTGGCAGACCTGCAACAGGAAACAAAGTAGCGTGTTTCCATGTTATGATTTAACGCTATAAGGCTGCTGGAAGGTTTTGCAAGACTTCCGCGTCTATCAGAAGCTCTGTCGGTGTTGGTCAACTTGTGGCTAAAAAAGAAAATAAACATTATGCGATTACAGATGTCAATTAGGTAGGTATTATTTTAATTATACCTGTTTTGAGATTGCTTTTTATTGCGATGTTTGTGGGACGTACAGAACATCATTACAAGAAGGGTATGATAAATTGACAATGTGTACCATATAGGGCAGGAGGAGTAACCTAGAACATGATAATGTTTTTACTGATGAAAAAGAAATAAATGTGACGTGTTATATCCTGAAAATGCGTATGTCAAAACAAATAATATCTTATGGCATTTTCATTTTTGACAGTGCATTACACCGATGTAGTCGGTGCTACACTCATTCAAACTTTGACCAGTCTATCTTTTTGGCACTACACCGGTGTAGCACCAGATAAAAACGAAAATGCTATAAGGTAGCGAAAAGTTTTTCCCGTGCATGTTACAGAGCATCTGACGATCTCTCATTTATGCAGGGAAACGGCTTCCACTTATTATCTAAATTGTGTGAGAATAAGCTGATAAGAAAATTTACGCTATGACATGCCTAGTGCTTCCACAGGATTGTGTGGCAGGAACCGTTCAGATTTGTTCTCCTCAGTAAACTCTTTGTCCTCGACTTGCAGTATTCCTCCGTACTCACTACGACGCAGTAGACGTCTTCCTTATTGTAGACGGTATATTTAAGAGAGCTGCGTGGAGAGATTTTTCCCACTAACC
This sequence comes from Topomyia yanbarensis, assembly GCF_030247195.1. Taxonomy (NCBI): domain Eukaryota; kingdom Metazoa; phylum Arthropoda; class Insecta; order Diptera; family Culicidae; genus Topomyia; species Topomyia yanbarensis. The sequence continues at coordinate 116,039,499 of NC_080670.1, forward strand.
ATATGAAGTTGTCTGAAAGGTATTCATGTTGTATGGGCGCACAGCTGGAAAAATATCAGTGAGTGAACAAACTTGTAACTCACGAAATACTCACTGGTAAACTAATTCCTGGTCAGGTGAGGACGTTAGACCAAACAGTGATGATTTCTCTTGTTTCTGCTGGAGAATAATGCCAAGTGTACTACCAATCGAGCTACTAATGTGGCAGCAATGAACAGTTAAGGATGATCGTTTTTAGTTGAGGATACTAAGCTTTTAGTTAAGGATACTAAGCTAAATCATTCAGCAGATCTGACGTATCTAATGCGGCTTCTTCGTCGGTTTGCGGTTCAAAAATAATAATATCCGAGTAATCTATAGTAGATTGGACTTCGTTATATTTTGTGGACTCGCGAGGAGCTTCTGATTTTTCGAAATGTTGAATACCACTCTCCTTGGTTAAATCGGTAACGTTCGTATATCGGTTTTGACCTGACACGTTTTGGTCCAGGGATTCTGTATTCTCACGTGGACTACACTTCTTGGGAAAAAATCGTTAATTGTTGTTTTTGATCGTTGAGTAAAGTGTTCAGTTATGTGCTGAGTAAAATTTGAAATAATCCATCCCTTTGATCCATTTTTGTTGCTACGAGTGCTGAGGCTGACGAACTTCAAGCAGAAACAACATTTCACTTTGGCTTGATAGGTACCAATTATGCATACTTCCAGATCACCTTTCAATTGTCTCTGCTTGGCTGTCGACCAATGCAATATTTTCTCTTTAATTACTGCAACATCATTGGATTTATTCAACGGTTTGTCAACATTTTGATTTAGATTTTTTTCTGATAGTTGATTTGAACCACTTTGGGAGCTGTTGTTGATATTTCTGTTTTTAATCGTGAACTCGGGTGGGGATTCAAGTCGCAGATAGTATTTACGGTATACCTAAAATTAATTTTGATGTATAAATTAAATCATTTACCACACATTGTTGATAGAACCTTCAAGAATGCTTTGCTGTTGCCAGGAAGCTTTGCAGCTGCTTCTTTTAAAAGTTCTACGTGTCCTGGGACGATTTTGAACTGAGCAGGATGTTTGTAATAAATGTGATGTGTTTCGGATGATGCTTCGAAAAATTTGGACATTTCCTCGCGAGCAAACGTTTCCAAAGCCGATATCATGCTGTGGTCTATTCTTTTCAAAGAATTGTACCTCGCAAAGCCTGCCGCGGAAACAAGTTTTTTTATATAAGTTGGCATTGTTTCCTCTGTGCTGTCTTCAAATGCCAACCAAAAGGCTTGCGTATCAATCCCAAAATCCTCCATGGTCTGGAATATTTAAAATAACTATTAAACTACAAAACAATTGGACGTGCGTATAAAAACTTACCTGAACAGTTTCGACAAGTGAATCTTGTTTATTTATTAGCCACAGAATTTCAAAATAACTGGACATGCGGAAATGATCTGCGTATTGTACTTTCTTCACGTATTTTTTGTAAATTGGCGCGCTTTACTGACGTATTGAAAGAATTACATGTAATTAGTGTATTTTTCGTGGTTTGGAGTATTGAAAACTGTATTCGTATTTTTCGTGTATTAGCGCACTTTTCTGACGTATTGAACGCATTACAAGTAATAATATTTTTTTTCGTGTATTGGGGTATTTCCGATGTATTTTTGCCTTTCTCATATAAAGAAAGGCTATGTAATCACTGTAAAAATCGACTTTTTAACCGAGGCCCGGAGGGCCGAGTATCATACACCATTCGATTCAGTTCGTCGAGATCGGCAAATGTCTGTGTGTGTGTATGTATGTGTGTGTGTATGTGTGTGTATGTGTGTGTGTCATTTAAACTCACACAATTTTCTCAGAGATGGCTGAACCGATTTTCGCAAACTTAGTTTCATCTGAAAGGTATAACGCTCCCATAAGCTGCTATTGAATTTTTAGTTGATCCGACTTCCGGTTCCGGAGTTACGGGTTGAAGAGTGCGGTCACACAGCAAATTCCCATATAAACTGGTACCACCATGATGTTCAAATGATGTAAAACATATTAAAATTGATGTAACATTACTCTAGTTTGCGGGTCTGGATCACTAATGATCAATCAAAGTAGCTTTGACCACATTGGCCACCTATGACGGTTCATTACGCCCTCGGGGAACCCGCCAAGTTCCTAAGCTAATATCACACCCATTCCACAACGAATTCTCTACCGATTTTTACGAACTTAATTTCAAATGAAAGATACAGTAATGCCATTGACTGCTGCTGAATTTCATTCGGTTCTGACTCTTGCTTCTGGAGTTACAGGGGTGTTAGTAAGGATACACTGGAATTTCCCATATAAATCGGTACAATCGTAATACCTCAGAGGCTAAAAACTATTGAAATGGTCACCAAATTACTTCTAATCGTAGATCTAGATCACTGATTGCCAATCAAACATTATTTGAATATATTGTCCACTATCGACGATTCCGGAAGTCCGGAATTCCGGGCATATTCCACAATTAAAGTCACATCGGTTCATCGGTGATGACTGAACCGATTTTCTCAAACCAAGTCTCAAATGGAAGGCAAAATATGCAGTTGAGTATTGCGTAGCCGCCCCTTCCCCCCCCTCCCCACCTTGCCCTTACACCTCCCTCCTTCATCACTCCCCTCTTCTTGGATCACCCTCACGCCCAGATTTCCTTCATCCACCCCGTATACCGAAATAAGATGAAGGATTTCTGACGCATCCTCCACACCCACTCTACTAAACCCCCATTCCCTACACGTTCAAACGCATTCCACCAACCTTTGCAAATTATAATCACATGAAGATAACATTGAACTCATGCTTATTAAGCTAATTAAATATTATTCTTTTGCCTTTCTTATATAGAAAGGTTATGCAATTGCTCCAAAAACCGAGTTTCTAACCGAGGCCCGGAGGGCCGAGTCTCATATAACATTCGACTCAGTTCGCCGAGATCGCAAAATATCTGTGTGTATGTATGTGTGTATGTATGTATGTGTGTATGTGTATGTTTGTATGTATGTGTGTGTATGTGCGGATTTGTTAACAAAATGTCCACATCGGTTACTCGGAGATGGCTGAACCGATTTTTACAAACTAAGATTCAAATGAAAGGTATAATATTCCCATAGGTTGCTATTGAATTTCATTTTCAACCGACATCTTGTTCCGAATTACGAGTTGAAGAGTATGGTTACAAAACAAAATTTGTTGATTTTTCCAAATCAGTTTCTCGGAATTTTCTGAACCGATTTTGACAAACTTAATTTTAAATGAAAGGTCCATCAGCTGCTGTTGAATTTTGTGTGGATCCGAGTTCTGGTTCCTGAATTACAGGGTGATACGTACGATCACGCAGCAAATCCCGATTCTAACGAATTCTGCGATGAATGTAAAAAGGTGATTTTTTTCCAAAATGTAAACACAACTGTTGAATTTGTAGATCTAGGTCCCCAACAGTCATTCAAAGTCTCTTTGACCACACTGGCCACCATCGACGGATCCGGAAGCATCCAAAGTTAGAATAACGGTTATATTGGATTCTCGAAAATGGCTAGATTTGCTCAACTTAGTCTCAAATGAAAGGTGTTGCGTCCCCAGAAACTGATATTAAATTCCATCTCCATCCGACTTCCAGCACCGGAGTTACGGGTTGTGGAGGTCGATCACATAGAAAACTCCGATTCAAACCGATACCGCGATGAATGCAAAAAGGTGCTCTTATATATACTTACCAAGTGTAATAAGAATGAAAGACATTTCCATAAAGTTATATTGTACGAACCAGCTATTAAATCATAGTTTGGAGAAATGAGAAAGGCACAATTGCACCTCTAGGTGGATTAAAACAGGTTTTTAAAGGTGTATTTTAAATTCATTTCAGAAGGGATGTGAATTGCCCCTCGGGTACAAAGAAAAAATTGTTTTGGAAAACTTCATAACAGCGTTTTTCAATTTTCCTCGCGATACGCAGTGTACCGTCGCACGCGAAACAGCGTGGAAAGATACGAAAAGAAAAACAAGTGTACTAAAAGTTATCCTTGGGTTGATGCAGATGGCGTGCTCCGAAAGCTCGAAATATCGAAAGCTTTTAGCACAACTGTTTTTGAGTAATTCTGAATGTAGAAATAGTTGAAAATGATTTCAAATAAATTTCTTCATTGACACTTGATGATTTTCGATTCTCTTGGAAGATCTATGATATTTTATTATTTTACGAGACTGAAACAAACCGCGATGCTATTTTATCTTTATACGCCAAATAATGGAAAAACATTTTCTATTTTGAATTTGCATGTTGACATTTGATGATTTTGAAACCGATGATCGTTTGAAACCAACGGTTTTGTGTTGAATTGATAACACATATTTAAAAACATCTTTGGCTTTATTCCAAACAATAATGGAGGCTAGCCATATTGAAAATTATTTAGAAGTTCCATAAATTATCACATGTCACAATTTTTTGTAAGATTGGTTTTATTTCTCAGAAACCGATTTCCACACAGCATTGACGAAAACCTGATGAAATTTATAACAGTTGAAGCAAATATTTTCGACATTCCACAAATACCAACGAACGATTTTTTGAGATCCCTATAATTAATTTTTATACTGGATTTGACTGCTTTGAAACATTTTTGAACACAGATGTTGTTTCGTGTTTTCTGAAATGCAAGAAATCTTAGCAAAGTTTCTTCAGATTCTCATGGAATAATTATCATACTGATACTTGGATTTAAAAAATTTTAAATAACGCATTTTGCGAGATTGTAAACCAAAAAAATATATTTGTTTTGATAATATTTCTTTTTCTTTTGTTTTATTGAGATTCGAGAGTAGGTATCACGAAAATCACGCTGAAAGCAACAACTTTTTTTTGTTTCCATAGCGTTATTACGCCATGAAAATTTGAGTTTTTCAGGAAGTATATTTTATAACGGCCGTATCGTATTTCATTTATGAATCAATCAATAGTCCCGACCAGGACGATTGAAAATGAATCACTTGATAATATTTTATCGCTTTATTGAATGTTAAAGTTCATTGAAATAAGGAATTAATAATTAGATCAATTTCATTTTTTCCGATGAATTTTTGAAAAACTTTTATTTGGCTCTCTCTAATCAGTAGTAAACTACACTTCCATTGACTTACAACGATTTATAGAAAAGATACGATAAATCGTGTATTGTAAATGATATGCGTAGTTTGAACTACCATAAACCCATTCTCGCTGAATACGTCTAAAGGATTGACTGAATGGATTTGTTTGAATATTCCAACGTTGGAAAACACAAATCTGTCACGTAGTTTTAAAAATACCCACATGGCTCCCTGTAGATCACCTGACAAAGGATCTGAAATCCAAATCGATTACTTTCAAATCAACAGAAAATGCTTTAGTAGTTATATTGGTCAGGAAGATTGTGCTACCAGGACTACGTCCAGCAACTGGCGGTAACACTCCTGACAGAAGAATATGTACTTACTTGGTTGATTTTGAGCTCTTTGAGGAATAATATTTTTTCTGAATTGCGCAATTAATTTTTCATCGTTTTGTTTTACAATTTCCAATATGGATTTTTTATAATTCCACAAATGATAAAAAAGTTCTCCAAGGTTGTCTACATACTGAATTTTGATACAGTCGGGGCTCCTACTACGCTGATTCCTACTACGTGGATTCGTATTGTGCGGTACCCACCTAAAAGGATTCACTTAGCCTATGGGATTTCGACTAATTGGGGCTCGAATATTTTATCTGAGTTAACATTTAGCACCATACTTTATTTGGTAAAGTTGTTTTGTGTTTGCTTAGACCTATAATTGAGAGCAATTGGATATCCAATTAATTGATAACTGCAGCGCCAGGGGTGCTATACAATTGAGTAAATAAATCTAACCTCTCGTAAACGCAACTATCATTGAATAAGTTTAACGTGAGCGTACCAGTTTTCAGCACAATGTGGAATTTAGTATGTCACAAACGTCTAATAACTTAGAGGAGATGGTGTTCTCGGAAAAAATTAGAGAAGGTTAAGAGCTACGCGATTATGGACAAAACTAATTGAAATAGATAGACCAGGCGGTACTAGTGAGCATGTATTATTTTTCAATTTCTGAATCTCGAGAACATTATTTAGAAGTGTGATGTCTTCGGCAATATTCATCAGTGAGTCGAGTGGTACCCGACGGCGAATAGATAATTACAGAATTCGCCCATCAGGCGGCGCTAGGGAAACTAAAACTTCTAATTCATGTTAGGTAAAGTTTATTAATTTAGGAAAATGACGTTTTCTGGAATGTAATCCAAGTCACAATTGAAGTCTTACA